>NC_143555.1:0-57500 GCF_054136105.1 Typopeltis vanoorti | reverse complement strand
AAATTCGATGTTTCGTGCGAATCTGCACAAATTTTACAAACAATTTGATTGCTGACAGAATAATAATCTTAATGAAAATATATTTACGGGTAAATTTAAGAAAATATACTTAGATTTTGGAAATTCTTATTGGAAAACACTATGAGGCAAAATAATAAGGCAAAGTGGATTGAACAAATTAGAAACGAATCTCACGACCGAAAAATGGACCTACTAAAAATAACAACTGAGATTGTTCAAAAGTAAGCTAAAAGGGTAAAAAAAAAATGTCAACACCCGGGAAGGATAAATTACGTGGCTACTGGTTGAAATATCGAACAGACTTGATAACCAAGTTGTTCCGTTAAAGAGTGCATTTTTTGTTAAAAGCTCTCAATCTGGCGAACGCAACATTGAGCCCACTGTTACTTCTTCACTTGATGAAGAAACGCACGTGTGTGAGGCCGAAGTTTTAGAGATGTTGCACAAATTGAATACGAATTCAGCAATGGGGACTATGGAATATCAGCACGTGTGCTAAAAGTGTGTTCAGCTGAACTGGAGATTCCTTTGACCAGGGTGTTTAATATGAGTCTCAGAACAGGGATTCCACAGGAATGGAAGGAATGTATGGTAATTCCATTGCAAAAGGGTGGTGAAAAGACCCATGTATCCGACTATCGACCAATTAGTATCTCAGGAGTGATGGTGAAGATATTGGAAAAATTAGTTAGGGCTTCCATTCAAAAGTGGGTTGACAGTGAATCTCTACTTTGAAATGAACAACATGGGTTTACTAAGGGAAGGTCATGTTTTAGCAACTTGCTCACATTCTATGAAAATATTACCTTCGAACTAGACAAGGGGAATGGTACTTTTACATGGTGCCATGATTCTTTTGGATTTTGCTAAGTCTTTTGACAGAATACAGCATGGTAACTGTTGCATAAATTGGAGAAAATGGGTTTGGGTTATACAACATTAGCATATATAAGAGGAGGGCTGATTGATAGATATCAAAAAGTGGTATACGGGAGATCTGAGTCTGCAAGGTTTAGCTAACAAGCGTTGTACCACAAGGATCAGTGCTTGTCCCCTGTTATTCAGTCTGTACATTAATGATATTTGGAAGGATTTGACAAGTGACATACAACTATTTGCTGATGATGCAAAGATGAATAGGGTAATCAGGAAAGCTGATATGCAGTACTTGCAGAATGATGTGAATCGTCTGGAATTGTGGGCATGGGGAAAATAGGTGTCAGTTCAATGTCAGTAAATGTAAAGTCGTTCACTTCAGCATGATTAGATATCCCGTGTCATGTTATATTGGTGGGATTAGGCTAGAAGAAACTGATGAGGCTAGGGATCTTGGAGTGTTAATAGATAGGAAGTTTAAGTTTAGTGGCAATGTAGCTGAAAATACAACTCAAAAGATAATTGCAATGCTTAAACGAACGTTCACATGTAAAGAAAAGGATGTTATTTTGCCTCTTTACAAAGCCTTGATAAGACGTCACTTGGACTACTGTGCGCTGGTCTAATCACCTGGTGTCCGTTGTGATTCTGATATACTAGATAGAGTGCAAAGTAGTGTGTTAAAAATGTTTTCGGCATTGTGGAATACTGATTATGAAGGCAGATTGAGAATTTGTGGACTGCAGATAGCAAACAGGAGAAAGTGGGGTGATGTGATTGAGACTTACAAATTTCTGAATACAAGATTTCAATTGATAGAATTTTTCAATTTATGGAGAGTGGGGAAAGAACGAGAGGTAATCCTTGGAAGCTGAGAATGATGGCCGCCAATGAGGACTAAATTTTTTTCTCAGAGTGTGTATGAATTGAAGAAGTATGATAGCTCGTGCATATAGTATGTGGCCTCCCTCGATGAGTCTTTGACTCCCTGGAGGTCTCTCTTAATAATAATAATAATAATAATTATTATTATTATTATTATTATTATTATTATTATTATTATTATTATTATTGATAAAATTTTGATATAATTATTGATACTTTTGTCTATGATTCTGAAGAAAACAAAACTTGGATATGACATTCTTAAATGTAATATTAAAATTCCCAATCTCTTGTATGATTATACAAGATGTCATACAATATGTACGACTTGAAGCTATATGGAAAATTAGCCAAGCAAAATCATTCTTTATTGAACACAGTTTGTATTTTATTTTCACTCAGGACATCAAAATGGAATTTGGTTTAGATAAATGCACAATTTTATCTATTAAACGAGGAAAAATTAATGACACTAGCAATTTTAATTTTGATCAAGAGAAATATATAAAAGCAATAGCAGCTTACGAACACTATAAATACTTAGGAATATTAGAAGACAATTATATTCCCCACTCGAATGTTAAACAACATGCAACATCCGAATACATCAAAAGAGTTAGAAATATTCTGAAAACAATACTAAATGGATTAAACACAATTAGAGCAATGACTTCTTGGGCTATACCAGTGACCCGATACACAGCTGGCATAATAAATTGGACGAAAGAAGACCTGCCCAAACTGGACCGCAAAACTAGAAAACTAATGACTATACATCATGCATTACACCCACGAAGTGATGTTGACCGGTTGTACCTACAGAGGAGACTAGGTGGATGGGTTCTGCTGCAAGTGAGACAGACTGTGGAAGAAGAAATTGGTTTAAAAATTACATCGACAATAGCTCTGAGCCAGTGCTTCAAGCAATTACAGAAGAGGGCCTTCTGAAAGCAAAAGGAAACAAATCCGATTAAAAAAAGGAACAACAAAATATCCGATATGTGCGCTGGAAAAATAAACCCTTGCATGGCCAATTTCTTCGAGATACTGAGGACCAAATTCACGTGAGCAAGACATGGCAATGGCTACAACACGGGTACATTAAAAAAGAAACAGAAGGGTTTATTCTAGCAGCTCAAGAACAGGCATTACAAACTAATGTAATCAAAGCAAAAATTTGAACATCAATAATAACAGCAAATGCAGATTATTCGATCAGAAAGATGAGACTGAAGAACATCTAATCAGTGCCTACAGCAAAATATCTCAAACTGACTATAAATACCGCCTGATCAAGTGGCCAAAATAGCTCATTGGAATGTATCCAAAAAATGTGGCTTTCCTAATTCTGATAACTGCCAAACATCAAAAATTCTCTGGGACTTTCGAATACAACCTGATCGGCATTTGGAACACATAAGTGGGTAGTACAGCAAACTCGTACAAATTGAGTACCGTAAAAGTCACGATAATGTAGCTAAGATAATTCACTGGTATTTATATAAAAAGTATGGGTTTAAAGTGTATAAAGACTATTGGAAGCATAAAATTCACCGGAAAGTGGTTGAGAATGAAAAAGCTAAAATACTCTGGGATTTCAAAATCCAGACTGACAAAAGCTTGGAATGTAATACACCCGATATCACAGTGGTTGAAAAAGGTGAAAACGAATGTTCAGTTTATCGAAATATCAGTACCAGCAGGTAGCCGAATTGACGAAAAAGAAACTTAAAAAAAATTACGAAGTATCGCGAGTTGCAATTCGAAGTTGAACGAATTTGTCAAAAGTAATCGCAAGTTGTCAGCACAATAACAGGTGCTTTAGGTGCCATCCCCAAAACATGGAAAAAAACATCTAGAAGCACTAGAGTTAGATATATTAAAAACCATGCATTTGCAAAAGGCCACTTTGTGCGGCACAGCATTCATATTCAAAAGGTATTTCCACAATTCATAGGCCTCGAAGGTAGGTCTCGAATTAGTGGAATATGACCATCCTTTTACTTAAGGCTGAAGAAGCAAATCAAGCTTGGATGAATATTATATTAAAAAAGAACAAAGTATTTCTGGTTTAAATAATGTGTTTGTATTTATTTCAGAAAGCGAACTGTTAAAAAGAAATCAACCATCCTTTCTATCCTTACCAGGTGAGCATAACATTAGATAACCATTTGAAATGTTAACCTTATCACTCCTGCTGTAATGAAATACTTATCCTACAGAGAGAGATTTTGAAATTTTTTCATTATTATTTTGTAATATTACTCCTTCCAACGAAAGGCTAAGAATGTACAACACATTACTACCTTGAAAGGACTCAGGATATTTTTTATTATACTCTCCCAAGCACACATGGTGCTCGGAGGTGAACGAAAGTGCTTCCGATCCTTCTCCTCTTTTTAGCCTGATGTGCCGAATCACAGATTTGCTGCTTGTCCACTGGTAGGGACCAGCAGCAAGTCTGTGAGTATGTTTTTCTTAATCTCTCCACCGTAGAGAAACTTAGGAAATCAAGTCGCAACATAGTATAAACATAGTACAACTTTGACTGTAAAATAAAACTAAGATGGCGGCATGTTGTTAGGTAACGAGTATGAGAGCACTTGATTTTTTGTGTAATGTTGCCAAAGTAAGCAGTAAATTAAGGAATGATTTTAAAAAGTACATACTAACTGCTGTCAGCGAACTAACAAAAGTACTCAACGAAATGGAAAAAAACAGTAGTATTCAAGGAACAGTCCATCATGTAAAGCAGTACAGACTAACTTAGATCAACCAACCCTCCTGTATTCACTAACTGCAAAAAACTACAATAAAACAAAGCGGATAACAAACCTTTCTTTAAAGGTTTGTTATCCGCTTTTTCTTTCTTGGTCTTCCTCTGCTGGGCTGGCCTTCAATTCTACCATTTAAAAGTATGTTTCGTGATCTTTCTAGGTTCATTCTAGAAAAATGTCCAAACCAACTCAGTTGGCTCTTTTTTAGTACTGTAATTATTGTCATTAAAGTTAAGTCCTTCTTAGAGCTCCTATTCTTACTGATAATCAAATGCAGTGCTAGACTAACCCTGAAATTTCTCTGAATACCTTACAGAAACAGTTGTGTTGTTAAGGTATTTGAATTCTTAAGCAAACATTCTTCTTTATCTAGGAAGCACAAGTGTTTCTCTCATTTGTTGGGTTCCTCACAATTCGCTGCATTCATTACTCAAATATGTGAGCAGTGAAACGTGAAAAAGGAGTATCGGATGACGACTTCAGTCTTATTTAACCGCAAGGAAATCGTGTAGTGCTCTCTTAAATGAGGATGAATCAGGAACGAATATCCTGATCGATACTGTGCTAAATGTGCATACATTGTATTATAAAGAATATTTTATTAATATGTTGAATCTCTTTGCATACTTACCAGAATAACCACTGCAATACCAAAATCATTCATTTATAAGGTTAGCAAACATGGTTTCCTACTTTTCAGATGTTTATTGATTTCTGCAGTTCACCAAGAATAAAGGCTTGCGAACAATATCTATTGAGCTACTTAACGTTTCATACAAAACTAGAAACCCATGAATAAGCTAATTGGATTTAGCTTCTTTTACATATCCGAGATAGCGGGCCGCGTACATATTGTTTTCTGCAAAGTGATATTTAAAGAGCACATTGGGTTGTACATCTATGGGGGGGTGGGGGGGGGGGGGGGTGGGGGGGGGGGGGGGTGGGGGGGGGGGGGGGTGGGGGGGGGGGGGGGTGGGGGGGGGGGGGGGTGGGGGGGGGGGGGGGTGGGGGGGGGGGGGGGTGGGGGGGGGGGGGGGTGGGGGGGGGGGGGGGTGGGGGGGGGGGGGGGTGGGGGGGGGGGGGGGTGGGGGGGGGGGGGGGTGGGGGGGGGGGGGGGTGGGGGGGGGGGGGGGTGGGGGGGGGGGGGGGTGGGGGGGGGGGGGGGTGGGGGGGGGGGGGGGTGGGGGGGGGGGGGGGTGGGGGGGGGGGGGGGTGGGGGGGGGGGGGGGTGGGGGGGGGGGGGGGTGGGGGGGGGGGGGGGTGGGGGGGGGGGGGGGTGGGGGGGGGGGGGGGTGGGGGGGGGGGGGGGTGGGGGGGGGGGGGGGTGGGGGGGGGGGGGGGTGGGGGGGGGGGGGGGTGGGGGGGGGGGGGGGTGGGGGGGGGGGGGGGTGGGGGGGGGGGGAACCTTATGAGAATAGGTTGAGGATTTGTGGGTTGCAGAAATTGGATGATAGGCAAAGGAGGGGTGATATGATTGAGACATTCAAATTATTGAAGGGTTTTTATAAGATTGATCCAGAAGATATTTTTGAAAATATGACTGGTGGTGGCAGGACTAGGGGCCATGCATGGAAGCTGGCAAGAGCATGGTTGACAAGGGTATTAGAGCTAGGTTTTTTACTTGGAGAGTGGTGAATGAGTGGAATAAGCTTCCAGAATCTGTTATGGGTGCTATGACCATGAATGAGTTCAAGGCAAGATATGATAGATACTGTGTGAATGTTGAATAGTTGTTCCAGACATGATGTTAGGGCCTCCCTCGATGAGTCTGTCGACTCCTTGGAGTTTCCCGGAACAATAATAATAATAATAATATAATGCAGGTGATTACAAATAGTCTTAGACATCAACTTGGGGAAGTTCCATGGAGGGAGGAATTGGAAGGCCAGGTTATCATTAGTGCTTGAGAAATCGTGAAGGAATATTTGTTAGCAGCAATAGTAAGCTGTATTCCATGAGTGAAGAAGAGGATACAATTTGGTGTCAAGTGGATGACAAACAATATTAAACAGGAGCTGCATGTGAAAAAGAGGCTATAGAAGAGATATTAGGAGAAAGGTGAAGAGCAGATGCATAAAGAATATAAGACTCAGATCAGGAGAGTTACTAGTATGGTAAGGAAGGTTCAACTGGAATATGAGAAGAGATTGGCCCTAAGATCCAAAGAAAATCCTAGGGAATTTTTTAAGCTATGTGGCCAGTAGGAAGAGAAATGATTGTAGAAGAATAACATTGTGGGATAAAAATGGGAATAGAGTGACTGATGCAGAGGACATACTGGAATTGTTCAATGAACACTTTATTGGTGTATTTCATCCTGGAGGAGTAAATTTTAATACTGGAGGGATAGGGCAGGTTCTAGGTTTAGAGGTGCAGGAGGAGTGTGTGTGTGTGTGTTCCAAATACTGAGTACTCTGAATATCAGTAAAGTTGTGGGACTGGATGGTATTTCACCATGAGTTTTGATAGAATGTGCTAAGGAATTGAGAGCTCCTTTGACCTGGCTTTTCAATGAAAGTCTGACTATGGGAAAGGTGCCCAAGGAATGGAAGGAAGGTAACATAGTGCTAATCCATAAGCTCAATCCCTTTCTGATTTTAGTTGGGAAGAACATACTTTTTTAAATATGGTGGAATTTTTCTTTCCAGTTTCTAGACATTTTGTATTAACATTGAAATCGGTATTTACTAGTTCTATTTACTATTTAGTCAGTATTAGTGAAAGCCATCAGGATTTAAAGCAATTTATACTGATGTGTGGTAGGTCTTCACGTATTGGTAACAGGGGATTGGTATTTATATTTTTTGTACTCTTTTTTGAGAGCATCTTGTCTGTGCAAGTTCTGTGGTGCAATGTTGCTCAAAGTTGGAAGCCAGTGGAAGGGACCACTTCCTTCTACTGGCTATTGTCCTCATTGCTGCATTTGTTCTCATGTTGATTTTCTTGATATGAGAACTGTTTTGCTATGCTGGTGAACAATTTTCTGCTGTGGAGTAGCTAGGCCCAACTTGGAACTTCGCAATGTGTAGTAGCAGCAGAACCACACAGTATTTGCATGATATTATCAGTTCTGATCTTATTCTCCAGATGTCTTTTGAAAGAAACTGTGCTATCGAAGATAACACCCAGATATTTAGAGAAATCTTGATGCTGCCATGTTGTGTTGTGTTGTTAAAGCTGACCTGAAGGCTTCCTATTTGGCACTTTTGGTGTTCAGGTGAAAAGAGCTGACCTTGGTCTTATTGAGGTTTTGGGTTAATCTTCGTTTATGAAAGTAAATTATGCAAGTTTTCTTGACCTATTCCATAGATCAGATATATATCTGGATATATATATATATATATAATTATTGAGAATTATCTTATTCAACTTATATAAAGTTGAACAAGATAATTGTCTATTATAAGATTATTTTTATGTCATTCGTTATAGAATTAAAGGCAGTAATTTAAATTCTAACTTATAATACACACATATAATTAAATGGCCATTCTAAGAATTACTCAGTATATGCTCAAGGAAAATGCTTTCATTCTCTGATTCTCACAGTTAAATTCAAATCACACCAAACACTATATAAAACAAATTGAACATACCATTCGGCTAAACGTTATGTAGTCTCACTTGACTTTGCAGTACTTATTTTATTGTTTTAACTCATTCATTCCACCTTATCTGAAATTCTTGGAAAATTCAAAGTTAAAAACCCGTGCTTGATAAATATACTTGCGTATGTCACCTTCCAATAAGCAAGTTTCCTTAAATATTTCTCATTTTTCTGTAGTAGGCATGAAGAATAATTGTTCAGACAATAGGAATACAATAATTTGATCATTCAAAATGCTTTTCCAATAAAAGAAAGTTTACTGCTGATTCTCTCTTGCTTGCTCCTCATATAAAAAGCTTGGTATGTTATGTATGCAGTCATTCAATTATTAACTTCACATTTTCTGCTTGGAAAGTCGTTAAAGATTAGAGAATGTAACTCAGTAGTATATTAGAGCTTATTGGTCTCTTTCCCTGCTTGATAGTGTTCTTATTACCCAGCAACGGCTGTTGTAAAAAAATGGTCCTGCATACTTATTACCAAGAGTCAGTGCAAAACAAGGTAACTACAATCCTCACATCTACAGTAAGTGCTATACAAACACTATTATAAACAAACATACAATAATATCATTACAACATTATTTCTATGTGAATTGCTAAGGATTACAGCATATAGTAAGCAATTTTACTACTTAATTACCTTTTTTCAGATTACTATTGGTACGACTTAACCACATGGTGACACCAGTAATACTAAGCATATAAGTACATTACTAAACACGAACACCTATTTTATACATATATTTTACACGAACACATATTTTTAGATTAGTTTAAGTTTTTTATATGATAATGTTCATTAATGAAATTTATAATCAGTATATATAATACTGTAAAACTACATGAAATATTTAGATTTGATCTCTTCACTGTAAGATCTCCTTTCAATTTTGTTAAGAAATGATCCCATATTTCTCTATTCTTTTCCCTGTATGTTTTTTCCTATAGCTCTTTAGCAATTTTGATTAATTTCCGCTTCCAGCTAATTTTATGCTTCTCCATTGCTTATATGCTTCTTTCTTGTCTTTGATTATTATTTTCTCATCCAAGTTACTTATTCCCCTTCTCCTCAGCATTTGAAGCATTTATTAATGTAGTTTTCCCTGAAATCCTACATCGCTACTTCTATACAATCTGCATATTCATTTACTACCATTTCTCTCCTAAGTTAACCTCTATCATTGCATGGCAGGAGATTTCACAATCTTCACGTTCTCATTCTTCAGTTTGGTCTCTAACAACTCCTTTACATCCTCCTTCATAGAATACTTTTCACCTCTCAAACCATTTGTGCTAACCAAGACAATTAGCTGTTTTACCTTGCCTTTTTTCATTTTGGATGGTATGACTAATATTGAGAAATTTTGTAAAAGTGAAACACGATTTTGTTACACTTTCATTAACTGTTCCCCTGATCATTTAGTCTCTATACATAATTTTTCCCTAAACTTGTTTTCAGGTTCACTTGGTCTTCATTATTATTTCAGACCACCTGCTTCTTTTTTCTAGTAGCAAAGCTTATACATTGGTCATACATAACTGGTAATTAGCTTATGGAATTAACAACGCATATAAAGATATTAATTAAAGGAAAATTTAATGAATAACTTCTATATTTCGGCAATGTCACGTTGCCATCTTCAGGAACCTAAAAATATGGTATGTGCATGCAGGCACTTAAAAAGCAAATGAGGAAGAAAGCAAGAAACTAATATTGTTCCTAAAGTCCTAATGGTGCCCTCTGGTGGACTAATTTGGTTGTCTTTGCCGTTGGGCTGAAGTTCTCATAATGTAAGTCTCCCAAATTTGGGGTAGTTTCATGCACCCAAATTAGTTGAGGTTTGGAACGTTTTTTCGAGCTGCTGATGATTCCTTGAATAATTTCTCGTATTTAAACTTGCTGCAATGTATTATTTTAATTTTCTTCCAACGAATTCTATGCTGGATATCTAAGGCATGGTCTGCTAGCCCTGAGTGGCTGTACTGGTGGAACTGGATGTTGTCTTTGTGTTCTAAAATCCTGATATTTGCTGTCCTGCCTGTTTGGCCAAAGTAGGACAATTTGCAGCTGCAAGGGACCTGTTATACACCAGGTAGATCTAGGGGAAGTGGTTGGTCTTTGGTAGAGTGGATAAGGGATGCCAACTTTTTATATAGTTTGTATATGGTAGATGAGCAGCAATTTCCTCAATTCCGCTCTGTCATTGGCTTTCTTCTTAACTTCCTGGTAACTCATCAAACCCCTGCTGTCTTTGACTTGGTGAAGAAAGCTTTTCCTTGGTCTGCCTCTTCTTCTTTTCCCCTCTATTTTGACTTCAGATATTCTTTTCATAAGTTCATCATGTCGAAGTATATGTCCAAACCACCTATCCCTTCTAATTTTGATCGATTTTATTAGAGTTCTTCTTTTGTTTATCTCTCTCAGGACTTGTTGGTTTGATTTTTTTCTGTCCATTTTATTTTGTTCATGCGACGCCAGCACCACATTTCAAAAGCCTTTAATCTTCTTATATCTTCTCTGCTAGAATCCAGGTTTCACATTCATACAGTGCAATGCTCCATATCAATGTCTATTAATTTTTTTTCAATTGTAGGTGGAGGTATCCTGTTCAAATGCTTTTCATCTTAGAGAATTGGGCTTTTGCATTGTTTATTCTTGATCTTAAGTCTTCTCTTGTTCTGCCATCTTCTGTTATTAGGTTACCTAAATATTTAAAGCTTTTCACTTGTTTCATTTGTTCCCCGTTGATGTCTATATGCTCTATTGATAGGGATTTTGCCCATAACAATTATTTTAGTCTTATCTGTGTCAATTTTCATTTTATATTTTTCAAGGTTATTATTTAGTAATTCTAGCATTGCTTTTAACGTTCTTCTGTTTTCTGCTATAAGGGCTATGTCATCAGCAAACCTTATACACATGACTTGCTCACCATTTATCTTTATGCCACTATTTATTTTATCTCTAGTTTCCTGAATGGCCTTTTCAATATATAAATTAAATAAAAGTGGTGAAAGTATACATCCTTGTCTTACTCCACTCCTGATATATATTATTTTCTCCTTATCATTGATTTTAATCTGTCCATTTTGATTTTTAAATTTGAAAAATTATTTTCCTATCCCTCAAATCTATGCCAATTTTAGCTAGACAGTTTACGAGTATTTGCTGGTTTTCTTTATCAAACGCTTTCTCTAAATCAAGGAAGCAAATGTAAGTATTTTGGCTAAGGTCTAATATCTCTATTATTGTTCTTAAACATAGTATTGCCTCTCTTGTTCCTTTATTCTTTCTGAATCCAAATTGGTTTTCATCCAATAGACAATCTATTTTTGAATAAATTCTATTTTGAATAATTTTTAGCAGAATTTTGCTAACATGTAGGATTAAAGCTATTGTTCTAAATTGGCTGTATTTGTTTGTATTATTATTTTTTGGTATTGGTATTATGGTTGATTTCATAAACTCCTTTAGTATTTCTCCTCTATCATAGATATGGGCTATTAATCGATAGAGTAAGGTTTTTGTCTCATCACCTTGATTTTGTAGCAGTTCTATAGGAATATTGTCTAAATCTGGACTTTTTTCCTTACTTATTTCAGACATTGCTTTATCAAATTCTTCTCACATG
Organism: Typopeltis vanoorti; assembly: GCF_054136105.1. Classification (NCBI taxonomy): domain Eukaryota; kingdom Metazoa; phylum Arthropoda; class Arachnida; order Uropygi; family Thelyphonidae; genus Typopeltis; species Typopeltis vanoorti. The sequence continues at coordinate 45,700 of NC_143555.1, read as the reverse complement.
ATTGGAAATCAGATTTATAAAAGGTAGACAAATATATATATAGACAAATATATACACAAATATTATTCAAGAAAAAATGAAAGAGTTGGAGAAAAGGAAACAAACCTGGGAAGTTCAGTGGCAAATCCTGAAGAAAACATTCATTGATCCAGCCCAGAGAAGCATGTGGTGAGGTTGTTGTGCAAAGACAGAAAAATGAGAACTCCATGGTGGACACAGAAAGCAAGAGGCATTGAAGGAAAATAACAAAGCATGTTAAAAGTTCCTGCTAATAAATCAGCTTGTGCTCTTAGAGAATACAGACTAATGTAGAAAGCTAACTCTAAAACTAGCTAAACAAAAGTCATGGGAGGGCTTTGCTAAGAACATAGAAAATATATCAAGTAGATGACAAAGTAATATGGAGGCTGTTAAAATAGTTCAGAAATGACAGAAAGAGTGCTGTAAAAGGAATTAAAGGTGACATGAGCATTTGTGAAAAATATATACTTAATGTTTGGAGGAATTCAAACAATCCCTTGACCAAACAATCAGTGACAGCACAGTTGTAAAAAACACTAAACACATATGCAATCAGGTATACATATCCATACATGAAGTAGAAAAAAGCTATCAAAAGCCTGAAATGTGGAAGGACAGTTGGAGTAGATGATATTCAACCAGAAATGCTCAAGTATCAAGGTATAAAATTCTTACAGTGGCTGCACTACATAGTTCAGAAAGCCTGAACAGAGGTTCAAATTCCAGATGATTGGAGTAGAGCTCTCATAGTACCTATATTTAAATGAAATAAAACTGAATGTGAGAATTACAGAGGTGTTTCTCTACTGAGTGTTCCCTGTAAGGTTTATGCAATTATACTTGAGAAACAGTTGAGGATTGTGGAAGAAAAGCTTGGTGAAAAACAAATGGGATTCATGCCAAATAGAAGCTCTCAAGATTTTTAAATAACAAATAATTCAGAAATTATGGGAATGTAACAAATATCTCTAGTTTTGTATATATGGAAAAGTCATATGATAAGGTGCCAACAGAAAAGCTATTCAAAACGCTACAGTTGTAATGTCTCAGTTGGGCATTACATCAAGCATAACTTAATCTTTATTTGAGCTGAAAGTCACCAGTCAGAAATGAGGGAAGTAAATGAAGATGCAATACTATTAAGTCTGGTGTCAGACAATGATCTACATTTCCCCTCTGTTATTCATTATCTACATGGATTACATTATGAAGGAAAGTGGTATTAAACCTGTTATCAAAATTGGAGATGTTAATTTCAGCTCTTCGCTTTATGCAGATGATGTTATACTTCTCAATAAATCCGCTACAAGTCTGCAAGATTCTCCAACTAAATTGAATAACTGTTGTAATAGATTTGGAATAAAAGTCAGCAATAATAAGACAAAGACAATGAAAATAGGCAGAAGCATTTAAACTATTAACTATGTTGTGAATGGAGAAGCTATAGAACAAGAAAAACATACTTAGGCACGATTTTTATTGAAGATGATAAATTAAGTATGGAAATATAAGGTATGTTCCAAAAAAGCCCAAACTTTTTTTATAAAGACTTTATTGCTCATTTTACAAAATGGTAATGTCTGTGCCCTTCAAAGTATCCCCCTCTACTGTGATACATCATTCCCAATGTTTATTCCATTGGTGCAATGCACTTTCCGTGAAGGTGTGCAGTTCTGTTATCGTATATCCCGAAACCACTATGGTTTGGAAATGACGTCCTTTCAAAACGGTTTTAAGTTTGGAAACCAGAAAAAGTCTGCTGGGGCTAATGTTTTGCCATATAACTCCAGATGAGGAGCAATTCCTGAGCTGGAACATTGTTGTCGAGCAAAATCCAAGCCTGGTTTTCTCACATTTCAGACCTCTTCCTGTGCACAGCATCTCTCAAACGTTCTAAAACTTCCTGGCACAACTCCTTGTTTACCTCCTTACCACATAATTCAAATACATAATGGACAGTGCATTTCCTATGAGTTAACCCAACATCACCTTGATCTTTGATTGACTCATCCGTGCTTTATTTTGGTCAACAGGATCCATTCTCCACCTACTCTGATGATTGCAGCTTGGTTTCAACATCATAATATTCCCATGTCTCACTTCCTGTTATGATGTTCTAAAGAAAGTCACTGCCATGTGCATTGGCAAGCATTTCCTTACTGGTTTCAGCATAATTCTCTTTCTGATCCTCAGTCTACAAACGTGTCCAGAATTTTTCACCGATGAGGTGCATCTGAAGTTTTTCCATCAAAATTTGATGGCATGATCCTATGCTGATGCCCACTTTTTCAGGAACTTATCAGACTGTTAAACGACTATTTCCATGAATCACATCACATAATCTCTCTAAATGGTCATTGTCTGTTGTCAAAACCTGCTGCTAGGTGTGGTCAGTAGCCGCAGTGCACTCTGCTGGTTGGCATGCTGTTTAAAAAGTTTGGTCTTTCTTGAACACCCGCTCATAGAAAACGGAATCAATTAAGCTGGTATGGAAGGAAGTCAACTGAATAAATTTATATAAAATAGGAGAAATTAGTCACAACACTGAATTAGGTGTATACAAAGCAGTGTTCTACCCAATTTTAACTCATGAATATGAAAGCTTGATTTGAAGTAAAACACTTGACCAAAGACTGGAGACAACAGATATGAGAATCCTGAGAAAGATTAGCCATTTGAACAGATGCCATCAATGGCAATATCATATTAAAATGAGGATATTAGGAAAGCTCTGAGTTAGCAGAGCTGATCTCTGGTGGTATGGTTAGGTTAGGTTCTTATTTCCTAAAGAGAACATTTAAACAATAAAAAACAACAAAAAGAAAAACAGGATACAAAGTACAGTAAAAACTGAAATAGCTGTCCATGCCCTTGAACAGAAACATACCCTGCAAATCGACAAGGCCATCATCTTAGAATGTCTGGAAGCACACTGTGTGTGTGTGTGTGTGATGGTGGATGGCACCCTATTCTCTCACCATTCAATTAATGCTGGGGTTCCACAAGGTTCTATCCTCTCACAACCCTCTTCTTGCTATATATCAATGATCTACTTCAATTGAACTCCAACCTAATACACAGTTTTGCAGATGACAGCACACTACACTCTTCACTTTCATTTGATAAACCTTACCTTACACAACTCACCTCAACCTACATAATATCAAACACCACCCACCCTCAATTCTGATCTCCAAGCCATACTACAATGGGGTTCGGATAACCACAGCAATTTCAATGCTAATAAAATTCAGTTCTGTCCACTTTCCCATAAAAACGAAACATTTTTTCTCAGTATTCTTTTAGACAATACCCAAATTTGCATTTGGGTATTGTCTAAAAGGCAGTTTGAGATCTCTCTTCTTGGAATTATCCTCACAAGAAACCTCTCTGTCATAAACACATCACAACCATGGGATTGGCCGCTAGGGGGGGATTCATAGTCTGTAGTGGTTGTTGAGAGCTCCTGATAAGATAAGTGTTATTTTAAGTATCTTACACAAATTTACTTGAATATTACATAGTTTTGTTTGCTTTGGTATCTTAGTGTGTCTGTTTGTGTAATTTTTGGTGTTTAAATTATTAATTTGATAAAATATGATAGCAGTGAGTATGACAACCGTAAGAAGGAAATTGACGGCTAGTAATAATGGTTCACCATCTTTATTCATGGAAGCTGGACAAGAATGTAGTTAGCAGGGGTGTTAAAGCTAGGTTTTTTTACTTGGAGAGTGCTGAATGAGTGTAATAAGCTACCAGAGTCTGTTGTGGCTGCTATGACCTTGAATGATTTCAAGGCAAGGTGCGATAGTTACTGTGTGAATGTTGAATAGTTGTTCTGGACATGATGTTAGGGCCTTGCTCGATGAGTCTCTTGACTCCTTGGAGTTTCCCGGAATAATAATAATAACCATTGTATTATCAGCTTCAAAAAAATCTAGGATTTCTCTTTTGCTCAACATGTTTCTTCACCCCTGAACAGCTGTTAACATTATTCAAATCACAAATCCACCCAGCTATTAAATATGTAGCCATTATTGCTCCCACATATGTGGTGGCTCCTAAAACCTTTCTGAAAATTTCTAACTGAATACAGAGGAGAGCAATTAGACTTATTAATGACCCGTCTCTTACCAACTCTCCCCCCACTTTGCACAGACGTTTTTCTGTATTCTCTAAGTGTATAAGCTTGACTTGCTTAACAAGAACTTTCCATATGCTTTCTTTTCCTTGAGTGCCTTTTTAAATTCTGGAGTCCCAAAGGAATTCTGATTTTCTTCCTTATAAAACAACCTCAACATATGCCTCTCTTGCTGAATCAATGTTTCTTCAGGATTTTACAATAAATCTCCAAGGTTTGGTTCTTGTTCTCAAACATGCTTCTCTTCAGTGATCTTTGTATATTTCAGTCTACATTTAACCTCTGATAGCTGCTCAACATTTTCAAATTTTGTTAAACGATTTCAAATTATTTGTATCTTGTGTCCTAAATCAGTGAGGAAACATTGCTATCAATCATAAAATAATGGTGTTCAGGCTACTATGATAACAGCAACTGATTAAGTTTTTTTTATTATTATTATTAAAAAATCCTATCCACAATTTTCCTTTAAATTAGTCTAGTACTTGTCAGTAACCAATATTGTCATATCTAACATTTTGTGCTTCTAAGGCATTTCTGTCTGAATCAACCCATCGATACCTTGGTCTTCCTGTGGGTCTCTTTCCTTCCATCTTGGCATTATTTATTTGTATGCAGTTCTATCCTAGTGAGGAATTAGGTATATACATTAATCTCTGCGTTTTTTTTTGTGTGTGTGTGTGTTCAAGGGGTAGTTTCACCTGTTCTGAGAGAAGAAAAACTTAATTTTTTGGTCAAAAAACCTCACCTCTGTCTCTGTGAGACCAGCTAACTCATCTTTAGTTGAAAGAGACCAGATAAAGGTTCCTGAGATCATAGATGGGAATCGAACCCAGATCTTTCCAACAAAAGGGCTTTGTCTATCGAGTCTCTATCTTGGTATTAAGCAGTTATAATCTACGCTTGTAAATTTAGATTATCCCTGCTAACATATTCTTGAATGTTAATAATATTGAGTTCCTTTCTGATATCTACATTTTTAATATGAAGTTATTAAAAATGAAGACAGAATAAAAATATTAAAAAGAAAAAAAGCAAAACAAGCTGCCATTGACGATATCTCTTCATCCTCCTCCCAATTTTTCTGAGAATCCCCATATCTATCTTTATATTATTTGTTTTATAAGTGCTTTATTTTTAACAGAACTGTCAGATCCATAGTTTAAAATTGCTTTGAACACTATACTGCTGGGTTGGTGTTTTGGCTGATTTATCTTATTCCATATAAATGTATTCAGCTGCCTTACCCATAATACCAGCTTTGCTTAATCTATTGTCTATTTCTACAATTTAACTTGAATGTTCACTAAATTCTGCCCAGAAATATTTTACTTCCAATGAATCTTTTTCTGAATGCAATTGATGTGTTACAAGGATGGTCTGAAAAGTTCTTGGCCAATGAAAAAAACGAATTTATGAGTTCAAAATTATTTTTATTTTTCAACATAATCTCCCTTAAGACTAATATGTTTATACCAGGGCCATTATCACATCCCTCTAGTGGTTCTCAGTAAGATCTGCAAAATACCCCACTACAGCTGCAATCACCTCTTCATTTGAAGAAAATGCTGACCAATGAGGAAGAGTTTTAGTTTTGGGAAGAGACAGAAGTAAGGCAGAACCAAATCTGGGGAATAGGGTGGATGTCCCAACAATTCATAATGAAGATCCTTTAATTTTCCCATTGCCAAAACACCTTTGTGGTAGGTGTATTGTTCTGATGGAAGATTATTTTTTGATTAATCAACTGGATCTTTTCTCACAATTTTTTTCATCTAATCTGGTTAAGAGAGTGGAATAATATTCCCCAGTTATTGTTTTACCCATTTCAAGATAATTAATAAACATAATGCCTTTAGCATCTCAATACACCGATGGCATGACCTTTCCTGCTGATGGAACCGACTTTATCTTTTGCACTGAACAACCGACTTCTGTCGAATGTTTTGACTTTTGTTTGGATTCTGGTGTGTAATAGCGAATTCAAGTCTCTTCCATAGTAATAATCGACACACAAAAAATCAGTTTTCTTCTTGTTAAAACGTTCCAAGCACTGTCCAGAAATTTTCATGCTAATGAATGCGTTTTTGATCTGCTATGAGCAAATATTGCACCTATCTTGCACTAAGCATTTTTCATTTACAATTCATCATGTAAAGTGTATCTTACATGCTCTTTTGAAATGCCTATAGGCTCAGCAATTTCACTGACTTTAACTTGCTGGTCATCCAATTTTTATCTGCCTCTGTACCCTTTCCACAGTCAATTTATCCCCTTCAAATCCTGGGGACTAAATGTGAGAACAGTAGTCTAAGTGTGGTCTGATCAGGGTCTTATATAAAGGAATGATAACTCTTTTATCTCTGCAGGTCAGCATCCTTCTCAGTATTGCAGACATCCTCTGAGTTACCCTCACCACCTTTGCAGTATGCTCCCTGAATTTCACTTTTTTATCAATCATCATTCCCAGATCTCTTGTCTCCACTACTTCCTCCAGTACAGCTCATCGAATTGACTAAGCATCCTCCCATCGATGGATCCCAAACCTCAAGACTTTATATTTTGCTGCATTGAACCAACACCCAAATTTATTTGCCCATCTCTCTCTAGTTTATTCACGTCTTCTTGCAGGGCTGCCACATCTGCACTACTACTGATAACCCTTCCTCGCTTCACATCATTTGCAAAGAACTGAATGGTCCCTTGCAATCCATTGAAAATATCATTGATATAAAGATTGAACAATACAGGACCCAGCAATGAGCCCTGTGGAAACATACTTGTAACTTCTACTTCCTTGATATTGCTCCCATCATACACGATTCTCTGATACCTATCAGTCAGCCAATCCTGTATCCATTTGACTAACCTGACATTTAAACCCATGTGCTGCAACTTAAATATCAGCGTATCATATGGCACCCTGTCAAACATCTTTGCAAAATCCAAAAAAATGCCTTTCCCTCATCAACTGTTCTTGTCACTTTATTATAAAAGACAATCATATTACTAATGCAAGAGCACCCCTTAACAAATCCATGTTGATTCTCACAGATAACATTACCTTCATCTGCCCAACACTGTAGTATATAGTCCCTCACTAATTTCTCCAAGACCTTAACAACTACTGATGACACACAAACAGGCCTATAATTAGACACTTCCAGTCTGCTACTGCCTTTTGCAGCAGCACTATCTTACCTTCCTTCCATTCCCTGGGTACCTTTCCTTCAGCCAGACTTTTATTGAAAAGTCAGATGAGCGGTACTGTCAGTTGTTTAGCACATTCTCTCGAAACTCGTGGTGAAATACCATCCAGTCCAACAGCTTTATTGGTATCCAGAGTAATGAGTATGAAGTACTCCAATAAAGTGCTCATTGAACAACTCCATGTCCTCTGCATCAGTCACTCTATTCCCATTTTTATTCTACAATGTCATTCTTCCACAATCGTTTCTCCACCTAATGGCCACATAGATAAAAAATTCCTTAGGATTTTCTTTGGAACTTAGTGCCAATCTCTTCTCATATTCCAGTTTTGCCTTCCTCACCATACTAGTCACTCTCCTGACCTGAGTCATATTCTTCCTGCATCTGCTCCCCACCCCTCTCCTCATCTCTTCAATAATCTCTTTTTCACCTGCTTTCGTGTCTGATATTGTTTGTCATCCACTTTAGACCACTTTGTGTCCTCTTCTTCACTTTTGGAATACAGCTTACTATTGCTGCTAACAAATATTCGTTCACAATTTCCCACACACCAATGATATCCCGGCCTTCCAATTCCTTCCTCCATGAAACTTCCCCAAGTTGATGTCTAAGACTATTGTAATCACCTGCCTTAACATTCCCCATATATTCCCATCTCTTTGATACTCCTGCATGTCTATTCATCTTCTGATGCTATGACCAAATGCAAAACTCTTGAACTTCTTGTTCCCTCTATTACTTGTTGCCTAAGACATTTGTCCCTCAAGAACTCCAGAAATTCCATTCCCTTATTGCTACCTGCATCTTCCTCTTCCCAATGTATACTGCTGTAGTTAAAATCACCCATAACATTTATTCTTTTTGCACTTGCCAAGCTCAACTATCTAAACATCTTCTGGTCCCCACCTTCTGTGCTCCTTGATTTGTAGCAACACCCCAATACATATCCTGTCTTGGCCAGTTCTACCTCACATCATATGCTTTCAAAACCATTGGAATGCCTCTACTCTAAGAGAAAATAAGTGATCACTTATCATAAGCAGTATGCCACCACCATGTTTTCCTTTCCTATCCTGCCAAAAAATGCTGTATACTGCCACTTGAATTCCGGTTATTATATCATCCTTCATGAACCACGTCTTAGATTTATGGAAGGATTTGGAGGTAAATGACTGGAAAATGGGACAATCAAGACCTATTTCCTTGATGTTAGTGTCATATTGTAAAATTGATGATCTGTGAAGTCTGCATTTTTGATTCCAATGTGCACAAGTTTTTAGGGAGATGTGATCGTTTTCATAGCTTCTGATATTATTCAAGAAATTTATGGTGGCAAATTTTCGTCTGTCCCCAAGCAGGTCAAGCAAACATTCCTGTTGGGCTCTGATGTTAGTGGATGAGACTGCACCAATGATAATCTGGATACTTTTCCTTCAGCCTTCAGTAACTAATGTGTAAGATGAGTGTGATCTATAAAGAGCCTAGCATGAACAACTTCCTTTCTTCTCTTTCTACATTGACTAGACTGCTAATGCTAAATGTCACTGTTCCTGTCATGATGGGCTTTGAACTTATAAGTTAACTGTAATTGTATGTAGGGACCTGCCAAACAGATATGGAAAACTATGAGCAGAACTACCAGCTGTGCCTGCAGTCTCATTTTTGAAAATTCTATTGTGGCTGGGAATCAAACATAACAGCATCGTAATTAAGGGATCTTCATTTTGTTTTTGCACAGCATTCATATGTTGCAAAGTGTTGGATGGGGATTATGCATAGGATCGGAAACAGGCTATAAAGAACTCAAAGTGCTTTATAGCCTGTAAATTTGGTAGTGCTTTCTATGTACATGTGGAAGCTGAATGCCATGCTACTTTGCTTTATAAAATCATAAAACACAGCAGCACTACCAATAGAAATTACTGGTCTTGAACCATCAGTATGGATGGACAAGTAATTGGTCTGCTGCTCTGTGTACATTAAACATATGAAGTTATGCATATTATGGTTTATGAGACGTGGTTGGAAGTGACAGATGGAGTGCAAACCTGCCTTGGATTAATGCTGTTATACTTGGTGTAGGTAATGTCTATGTTCATGCCAATTACTACCACAGCTTCTTTAACGTGAATATGAAAAGAATGTATGGCAGCTGGTGTGATATTGAGCCCCAACCATCCCCAATCTAGTCCACATAGGATGTTTTTGAAGTGACTATATTAGGGGCATCATTAAGAGACAACTATTTTCATCTAAGTGATTAAGTTAATTCATTTTCTTCATCACAATGGCTTTGAGTGGGCATGTGCAAAACGCACCAGTAGCTATCTATATACCCTGATGATAGATTGGATCCAACAATTGCAGCTTACTTTTCCTCGCTAAACCATAGACTTCAGATGTATAATCCAGCTTTGTATAAGAACACAATAAAGACACACTCAAGATTAAGTGGCACCTCATTCTGTAGGGTCCAAAGGAGATTCAATGCTTTTGCTTTTCTCTAACTTTACAAACTTGTGGAAAATAATGTAAGTTTTCTGTAAGACTGTGAATAGTACATATTTGGCAGAGGTATACAGAATTTATTTCTGCTGAAAACATGAATCCATTAATAAGAGAGCAAATGATCATGTCTTTTCTTGTGCTCTAATTAATGAAGTCAGGTTTACAGCAGAAATATATTGTATATACCTCTGAAAATGCACTATCATGCTACAATAGTGACAGTAAATTGTAAACATGATCAACATATAAAGCATTGCCTAGAGATTGATGAAGCTGTTTAGTGATTGAGTTAAAATTGATACATGAAAGTGCCACATTTAAGAGAGAGACTTGGGGAACACTCCTGTTCTTTGTGATATGACCATCGTAAATCTCATTTTTTAATAAATGCAGGAAATTATCCTCTGAGATGTAGCTTATGAGGTCTCTTGATATGCATTATCCATTAACCTTTTCCCATGTCAAAGAATATTGAAATCAGATGTTCTTTTTTGTAGAATGTGTCTCTTATACAAGTATTTAAATAGACCAATAGTCCAAAGTCAAATGATGTATACAAAAGCCACATTGGCTACTGGAGAGAATATTGTTGCTTTCTAAATAACTGAGAAGTCTGTCGTCAACCATTTTCTCTTATATCATATGAAGGTCACATAATTGTTTGCTTGTGTTGGATTCTTTCCTAGTTTTGGAATAGTGATGGCAACTGACTTATGCCAAAAATCTGGAAACTTCCCATGTAATATAATTAGAGAACACACATAGATGTTTTATCATTTCATAATGGATGGCATCCAGGCACTAGGATTAACAAAAGATGATATTTTCCCCCCCTCCTTGTTTTTATTGTTATTATTAATATGGGTACTGCCTTGAAACATGCCTCCATGGCTCACACACTCTAATCATTAATATAATACATATATCTTAAGTATATTATTTCTGGGAAAACTCCCATGTTACTCCTCTTAATAAACTATTATAATTACAGCTATTTTGCCTGCTTCAGTTTAGGAGTGCCCCTGTTTAAATGTCATTGGCTGTTTACTCATGGATTCTTAGGGCATTGTGAGTGTAAATGTACCAAAAAGTATATGCAGCATAAGGAATAGAAATTTACACATACCTTTTTCTGGGTGTTGCGGCTTTTCCTCTTTCTGCAATGTCGAAAAACTACTGAGTGTGTGTGAGGAGAGGGGGTAGGCAATTTGGTAGAATTAAGTTAAAAAAACGTAATATATAAACATATATATTATATTATATAGGGTGGGGAAAAGGTGAAAGGGTTGATTTTTAAAATAGGAAGAGGGAAAGGTGGTTGATGGGGTGCGGTCTGTTTCAACTATTCGTGGTCGTCATCTGAACACATTGGGAAAGTGGATACTATGTCAGGTCGGGTAGGTGCTTCTGCTTTTGAAGTGTTTGTGTTGTCACCTATTGGTTGTGGTTGTGACCTCAATTTTATGTTGTGAAGCTTCCAAACCTCGGAAATTATGTAGGGCGTGTGTACATTGATAGAGTTTACGTCACAATTTATAGCTATTGTTTCCGATATTCTGAGCATTGTTTCATTGTCTTGTCTATCTGCGGGGTGTGTTTTTGTTCAAGTGCGTGAACAGCTATTTCCATTTTTCTGTGCTTTGTATTCGATTTTTCTTTTTGATGTTACGTTTTTTAGTGTTTAAATGTTCTGGAATAGGGATGTTACAGTCACAGAAGTGTTCTTGTAGTCTTGCCCATAAAGACCTGATGCTGGAACCTGTGTAGGTGATGTCACAGTCTTTTTGGCAGTGAAATTTATAAACTACATTGTGCTGTTCAAATATTTCTTTCTGTGTGTGAGGTTTGGTGGATTTTAGGAGGTTTGCCAGTTTTTGGTTTGTGGTCAATACCAGTTTGTAGTCAGTATGTTTGAAGATGTATTTATAAGCTTTGTATGTGTTTTGGGTGTATGGTAGTTTGATAATTTTTTGTGTAGGGAAGTTCCTTTTGGTACTTGGGTTGTTTTGGCGGTTTTTTGCCGTCTTGTTTGCGTAGTTAATGAGTTGTGTAGGATAGTTGCGATTTAAGAAGATCTGTGTTAGTTTTTTTATTTCTGCGTTTAGACTATTTTGATTGGTTGAAAATTTGTAAGCATTTATGAATTGTGATAAGATGACAGATTTTTTAACAGAATATGGATGCTATGAGTGAAAATGGAGGTAGTTTCCGATGTGTGAGGGTTTGCAGTATATTTTCGTGGCTATTTTGTTGTGTGTTCTGGTTAATGTCAAGTTTAAGAAATTGATGGATTTGTTCTGTTCGGTTTCTGTGGTGAATTTTAATCTGTTGCTGTAGCTGTTTAGGGATGTTTTTAAGGTGGTGATGTGTGTGGGATTGCCAATGCACAGAATATCATCTACATATCTACCATAAAAGGTGATGCTGGGGCGAAGGGAAGGGTGGAGTAGGAGTGTTTCTATATGTGCCAGGAATAATTCTGCTAGTTGTCCACTGATGTTTTGGCCATTGGGAAGTCTGAAGATTTGTATTTACATGTTGTCGTTGAACTTGAAGAAGTTTGCCTAGATTATTAGTTTTATTAAGTTAATAATGTCAATGGGCGTTAGTTTAGTATGAGAGTTTAGGGTGTGGTCTTCTGTGAGTAGTGTGTGTGTACGATGTCTAAAGTTCTTGGGACATCCACGTTAGTGTATAAAGAGGCCACATCCAAAGATGTGAGGATGTCTTCTTGGGATAGGGTTAGGATTTTTATTTTTTTGAAAAGTTCATCCATGTTTTTTATCATGAAGTCAGACGTTATATTTGTACAGCACAATGTAGTGTATAAATTTCACTGCCAAAAAGACTGTGACATCACCTACACAGGTTCCGTCATCAGGTCTTTGTGGGCAAGACTACAAGAACACTTCCGTGACTGTAACATCCCTATTCCAGAACATTTAAACACTAAAAACCGTAACATCAAAGAGAAAAATCGAATACAAAGCACAGGACAAATGGTAATAGCTGTTCATGCCCTTGAACAAAAACACACCCCGCAGATAGACAAGACAATGAAACAATGCTCAGAATATCGGAAACAATAGCTATAAATTGTGACGTAAACTCTATCAACGTACACACGCCCTACATAATTTCCGAGGTTTGGAAGCTTCACAACATAAAATTGAGGTCACAACCACAACCAATAGGCGACAACACAAACACTTCAAAAGCAGAAGCACCTACCCGACCTGACATAGTATCCACTTTCCCAATGTGTTCAGATGACGACCACGAATAGTTGAAACAGACCGCACCCCATCAACCACCTTTCCCTCTTCCTATTTTAAAAATCAACCCTTTCACCTTTTCCCCACCTTATATAATATAATATATATGTTTATATATTACGTTTTTTTAACTTAATTCTACCAAATTGCCTACCCCTTCTCCTCACACACACTCAGTAGTTTTTCGACATTGCAGAAAGAGGAAAAGCCGCAACACCCAGAAAAAGGTATGTGTAAATATCTATTCCTTATGCTACATATACTTTTTGGTACATTTACACTCACAATGCCCTAAGAATCCATGAGTAAACAGCCAATGACATTTAAACAGGGGCACTCCTAAACTGAAGCAGGCAAAATAGCTGTAATTATAATAATATTATCATATTTTAAACCTTTTCTCTTGGGGTCCTCACAATTATTTCTGGCAAACCATTTGCTCATTTACCACTCTCTAAGTAAAGAACCTAGTCTGTATATCCTTACTAATTATACTTTTAAACACCTTAAGAACATGATCGCTTTTCCCCCTCTTCTCCCCATGTATCGAAACATGACTCCATGTGTCAGACACTCTAATCATTGATATAATACATATCATATATCTTAATCCTTTTCACTTGGGGTTCTCACAATCAGCTCTGGCAAACTATTTGCTCATTTACCACTCTCTAACTAAAGAACCCTTACTGTACTAGTTACCCTTCTTGCTTTTGCTTTATACTGCTCATGGGCATGCTTGATTACCTTGTTGTTTTTGTTCTTTCCACAATGCTTTCTGTTTTTGCTGATCCTGCTTTATACAGCTAGTAATCCACTTAATCCCTTTTTTTTGGTTTATCCTCCTGACCTTGTGTGTGCATGCTAATACTGCATTGCTCAAACAATCTCTGATTGCTTACCTGGTAGTAGTGACTTTCAATCCATGTAGTTTATTATACCACGACACTGCTAAGTTACCTCCTAAGTTTGTCATAATCACTAGCTTTGTAGGTACATAAATCCTTTCTTGACTGAAATTTCCAGATGTTGAGCAACCTCCCAAGGCTTTCCCATTCAAATGTAGGGTTGCTACTGTAGTTAGATTTTCTGATGATATTACCATATCCAACACTCTCAAATACATGGTTCCCATTATTATGTGTGGTTTCAGATAATTATCCCTTAGTAACTGTAAATTCCATTTCCATTTTGCCCATCTGCCTTTTCCTCCTTCCAGTCTGTATCACCATAGTTGTAGTCTTGCAGGATAATTTCATGTCCTACATTCATTGTGCTAATCGGCTGATGCACATTGTCTTTTCTTCTGAACCTCTACAAGAAATGTGAATGACAGCAGCAACAAGCAATATGTTTTGTTCTATTGATTTCTATCTCACACCAGACAGCCTCAAGAGAACCATTTTCATGAGATCCACAATCTTCCTTGACTTGTATATTTGTTGGTTTAGGTTCTTCAGCTATTAATATTAATACCATCCTTCTGCCCTATTTCTTCTATCTTCTCTCAATGTACAATATGTACTAAAGTCTAGCCCTATAACTATATGATTCTCTGATAACTAGGTTTTGCTAATGTCAGTAATTTTTGCCAAGTTGAACTGACCAGTTGGCAAAAACTCTCTTCCTTTATTTCTGATACTTTGGGCATTTCAACATCCCCTTGGCCCACAATTACCATTCCTGAACTCACACACGTTTGTCCAAGGGATAGCTAGAAACCTGTTTGATTGGCAGGAGGGGGGCAATCAAACAGGTTTCTAGCTATCTCTAGTTTGCTGGTTTTGCACTTCCATACTCATTGAACAATGCTCTCCAAGCTCATAACTCAAAAATCCTTTAACTACAATTCATCAGGCATGTACTGGTCCTTAAGTTCATAATTTATAAACTGCACAGCATTTCTTCTGCACAATCTTCTCATTGGCAATCATGCCCCTTTTTCTCAATTCTGTCCTATCATACCAAGGCAGCAGACTCATTCAGCAGACCATTCATTCATTCTCATTGCAATGAGAAATGATGACTATTAACAACTCATCATTTTCATTTCACATTTCTCAAGTTTCAAATCATTTCTGCCTGCATTTATTCTACAAATTTGAAACTTCACTGACCTCCTTTATCTTTGCACCCCTGGAAAATAAACTTTTTTCATTTTCTTTTTAAGTATATCTCTTAATATCAAATCGCCATACAATATATTTTTTCCTAGTTTTTCACACTTTTATGCTTTCTCATTCACTCTTTCACTCTGCAACCTTCTTCACTACACACAAAATGTTTCATTAGTTGCTTCAGCTCATGTTGTATCCTGTGAAGGAGTCTATGTGTGCAATTTCTTTCTGCACTGTCATCTCATCCACGTTATTAATTTCAACCATTTCCTTCAAACTGTCATTTGTATTTCAATCACTATTATTTTTTGCATCTCCACATTCTCCACAGCACTTTCACAATCATACCTTTGTTTCATATTGGTTAGTTCTTTCTTACACTCCTGACACGACTCACATTTCTTACTCAATTATAAAACATTTCATATATCTCCATTCCAACTCTCATCAACAAATACATTAAACACATGCTAGATTGCACTAAATTCCACAAATTGATATCAGTCAACATCAGTGTGTTGTTACCATTTTTCTTGTACACATTCCTGCCATAACATTTTTGAAAGGATATTCCATAATTATATTAATAGTCAAGACTAAACAACAGTCAAACGTAAACAAAATAACACCAATTTTATTTGTAAAATTGGTGTAATTGGGTATGCTTAGATATGGGTGCTGCAGTTGATAAGAAATCAGCTCTGGGATGCATATAAAATGCATTCATAGGTTGAGTTAGATAAAGAAAAGTATCTAATTCCTAAAGCAGAATACCTAGATCACCTTACCCTCATAGCTAACACACGATTTCTATATATCCATAAGGTCGCATATGTATAAATATTTATCATCATAGTTTATTCACAATATGATACAATGCGAAAAGGGAAAAGAGATTTACATCAAAATTCATCATCAAATTCCTGCCATGTACCCTCAAGCAGTGCCCAGGATATAATAGTACTAGATGAAAAAAATTACATCATTACTAACTTCCTATCTACAATTTTCATAAAAATCAGTCTCTTACCTGTCAAGAATATAACACCAGATCTTATATTTCTATCCTCTAAAGCCCTTTTTACCATATCAACACAACAACACCCTCTGTCCAAAAAAGGAACTGAACTTTTCGAAAATAGAAGAAACTAATGGTGCCACCTGTTGCATCTTTTTGTGGTTCAAAAGTAGCAACTTTCATTAGTCTTTTGTCAACTGTTTATGACATTTATTTCACTAGACACCAAGTTATAGTACCAAGAGTGACAGTATGTTTTGACAGTCGGTCATGATATTCATGCCGTACGTGACGAATTGTCACTATAAATCACTGCAAAACTTCGATATAAAACTCACCATTGACTGTTGGGCCAGGTGGAATGAATTCTTTGTGGATAATGCCCTTGGAATTGTAGAAACAAATCAGTATTGTCTTTACTTTTGACTTCTCCAAGCGACTTTGTTTCAGATACCCCTCTCCTGGTGGTCCCCATTCAGCACTCTGGTGCTTGGTTTGGACTCCTACTCAAAACACCACGTTTTATCACTAATAACGATCATTTCAAGGAAGTTTGAGTCCTTACTAGCGGTTTTTAATGAGGTCTTGTGGTGTTCAATTTGATACATTTTTTGGTCGTCGCTCAATTTACTGGGAAAAAATCGCGAATTCAATTTACGAAGGCCTAAACTCTCAGTTAAAATGTTCTGCACAGTTGATTTTGGAATCCCCAGTTTATCTTCAATGAATCTCATGTACGATTTCTGGTTTTCTTTGATGAAATCACAGTTTTTGAATGTTAACATCATCATGCAGTCCAATTTGTGGACTGCCCTGGTTTTCATCATCCTAAAAGAGCTCACAAGCACTATGAAATCGCTTAAACCACTCATAAACTTGAATATTGGACAAGCATTCATCACTATGCTTTTTGAAGCATCTGATGCATTTTGGTAAAACGTTTACCAAGTTTTACACAAAAGTCAATTACATGATTCTTTTTGAACCTCATTTTTCGAAGGTTTGTCAAAACACTTATGCTATAACTCGGCTTATAAATGAAACAAATGTCATAAACAGTTGGCACAACTGTAATGAAAGTTGCTTCTTTTGACAAAGAAAAAAAAAACATATAACAGGAGGCCCACTAGTTTTTTTCTATTTTCGAAAAGTTCAGTTTCGTGTTGGACAAAGGGTGTATATCTTGGTCTTCCTTTGGGTCTTTTTCCTGTCAACCTGGCCAAGAACACTTGTTTTGCTAATCTTTCCTCACTCATTCTGTTTAAGTGACCATACCACCTGAGAATAGATCTGCTAACGCATTCCTGGATGCTGACCATGTCAAGTTCTTTCTTTGTATCCTCATTTTAATTTGATATTGCCATCGATGCCATCTGTTCATGCCCCTACTCTTTCTCACGACTCATATCATGATCTCTAGTCTTTAGCCAAGTGTTTTACTTTACCTCTCACATTCTTAAGTTAAAATTGGTTTGAACACTGTCTTGTATTGAACATTGTCTTGTATACAGCGTATTTAGTGTTTTGACTAATTTGTGTTATTCCATATAAATTTATTCAGTTGACTTCCTACCATTCTGTTATCTATTTCCCTATTTAATTTACCATCTTCACTAGAAATCATACCTAAGTAGCTGAAATGTTTTACTTTTTCTATAGGTTCTCCATTTGCAATGTAGTTGATATTTTCAGTACTACTGCCTATTTCCATTGTCTTGTTATTGCTGACTTTCATACCAAATGTATTACAACAATTATTAAATTTAGTTGTGGAACCTAGCAGACTTGTACTGGATCTATTTATAAGTATAACATCATCTGCATCTAGCAAAGAACTGACAGTAATATCTCCAATTTTGATATCAATGTTATTACCACTTTCCTTCATAATGATCCAAAGAGATAATGAATAACAGGGCGGATATACACCATATCTTCCTGCACTTCCTACAGTTCTGACTGCTGACTTAACTCAAATAAAGAGCAATTATTGTTTGATATAATACCCTACTGACACCATATAACTATAGCGTTTTGAATAGCTTCTCTCTCTCTCTCTCTCGGCACCTTGCCATATGCTTTTTCCAGATCTATAAAACATAATTACAGATGTTTTTTTATTCTCATGATTCCTCAACTATTTTTGATAAAGTGAAAATCTGATCTTGTCAGCCTCTGTTTGGCCTGAATCCATCATATTTTTCACCAAGCTTTTCTTCCACAATCCTTCTCAATAATTTCTCTAGTATAGTTGCATAAACCTTACCAGGAACATTCAGTAGAGTAAATACCTCTGTAATTATCACATTCAGTTTTATTTTCTTTTTTATATATGGGTGCTATGAGAACTCTACTCCAATCATCTGGAATTTGTCTGTCCAGGCCTTCTAAATCATGCAGTGCTGACACTGTAAGACTTTTATACCTCCATACTTGAGTATTTATTGTCAAATATCATTTAGTCCTGCTGCCTTTCCACATTTCTGGCTTTTGATACCTTTTTCTACTTCAAGTATGGAAAAGTATTCCTGGCTACATGCCTATTGAAGGTTTTTAGCTCTGTCCTTTCACGGATTGTTTCATTGAGTAAGTTTTTGACGTAATTACTCCATTCTTCAAGTATATTTTTTCCAGATTTGTTATCTTTATCATCTCTAATTACTTTTACAGCATTCTTTCCTTTATTTCTGAGCTTCAGCAACCTGCATATATTGCCATCTTCCTGATATTTATTTGCTATATTCTTACCAAAGTCTTCCCATGACTTTTGTTTATCTAGTTTTACACAGTGTTTAGCTTTCTTACATTAGTCTCTGTATTCTGTAAGAGCACAAGCTGACGTATTTGCCAGTACCTTTGATATGCTTCCTTTGGGGGGGGGGGTGGGGGGGGGGGGGGGTGGGGGGGGGGGGGGGTGGGGGGGGGGGGGGGTGGGGGGGGGGGGGGGTGGGGGGGGGGGGGGGTGGGGGGGGGGGGGGGTGGGGGGGGGGGGGGGTGGGGGGGGGGGGGGGTGGGGGGGGGGGGGGGTGGGGGGGGGGGGGGGTGGGGGGGGGGGGGGGTGGGGGGGGGGGGGGGTGGGGGGGGGGGGGGGTGGGGGGGGGGGGGGGTGGGGGGGGGGGGGGGTGGGGGGGGGGGGGGGTGGGGGGGGGGGGGGGTGGGGGGGGGGGGGGGTGGGGGGGGGGGGGGGTGGGGGGGGGGGGGGGTGGGGGGGGGGGGGGGTGGGGGGGGGGGGGGGTGGGGGGGGGGGGGGGTGGGGGGGGGGGGGGGTGGGGGGGGGGGGGGGTGGGGGGGGGGGGGGGTGGGGGGGGGGGGGGGTGGGGGGGGGGGGGGGTGGGGGGGGGGGGGGGTGGGGGGGGGGGGGGGTGGGGGGGGAGAACATTTTAACCGAGAGTTTAGAATCAGAAAAAACAAATCAGCTAACGCCTTTTTTATTCCCGTATATGGGGAGTAGGTGAGGCCATTTAGCCCTAACTTTTGGAGACTGAGTGGGCAGTTCAATCTCCACTGGTACCAATCAGAGATAGATGGCCCAAGGCTATCACTAATTAAGCGGTACTCAGGGAAGAGAGAGGCTCAGATGTGCCGCCATCTCATGGTCCCTAACCCTAACACAATATATTTAATGTCTGAAAATAATGTGGGTTCTACGGTCGATTTTCTTGAGTTTACAGGACGAAAATCCCGAGTTTCGGGGAGGAAAAACCTGCTTGCCCGTGCCAGAGATCGACTAACTCGGGAACCGGTCGAAAAAAGGCTTAGAAAAATTTCCTCTAGTCACCGACTAGACTCGAAACCAAGACTTCCTTCATGCGGCCAAGTGCCGTATTTGGCAAACACCACATCCACTGAGCTACACAGGCTCCCTGGTGTGAGATAGAAATCAACAGAACAAAATATATTGCTGGTTGCTGCTGTCATGCACAATTCTTGTAGACCTGAGCTGCAGAAGAAAATGGAGACAATGTGAATCAGCTGATTAGCACAATGAATGTAGGCCGTGCAATTATCCTGCAAGACTACAACTATGGTGATACAGACTGGAAGGATGAAAGGGTAGATGGGAAAAATGGAAATGGAATTTACAGTTACTAAGGGATAATTATCTGAAACCACACATAATAATGGGAACCAGGTATTTGAGAGTGTTGGATATGGTAATATCATCAGAAAATCTAACTACAGTAGCAAACCTACATCTGAATGGGAAAGCCTTGGGAGGTTGCTCAACATCTGGAAATTTCAGTCAAGAAAGGATTTATGTACCTACAAAGCTAGTGATTATGACAAACTTAGGAGGTAACTTAGCAGTGTCATGGTATAATAAACTACATGGAATGAATGTCACTACTACCAGGTAAGCAATCAGAGATTGTTTGAGCGATGCAGTATTAGTGTGCACACACAGGGTCAGGAGGATAAGCCAAAAAAAGGGATTAATTGGATTACTAGCTGTATAAAGTAGGAGCTGCAAAAACAGAAAGCATTGTGGAAAGAACATAAACAACAAGGTAATCAAGCATGCCCATGAGCAGTATAAAGCAGAAGCAAGAAGGGTAACTAGTACAGTAAGGAAGGCTAAATCAAAATTTTAGAGAAATTTTATCTCAGCAGACCAAAGTAAATCCAAAAGTTTTTTCTACATAGCAAGTAAGAGAAAGAATGATTACAGAAAGATAACTTTACTCAGTGCTGATGGCATGAAAGTGACAGAAGCAGAAGAAATAACTCAGTTACTATTGATCACTTTGCAAGGGTATATCATCCAGTTGGTGACTTTGCAGTTAAAGATTACTGATGGATGTAAGCATTGAGGTAGATAAGCAGGAGATACTCAGGATATCAAAAATACCAAGGCAAATACAGCAGTGGGCATGCACAGAATATCAACTTATATGTTAGAAGAATGTGCAAGTGAATTGGAAGTGCCTCTGACTAAAGGTGTTTAATAGAAGTCTCAGCTTTGGCAAGATTCCAAGGGAGTGGAAAGATGATTGAAAGATAGTTCCATTACATAATAATATCTCCAAGACAGAAGTAGCACATTACAAACCAATCAATATCTCTGAAGTACTGTTAAAGTATTCAAATAGTTGGTTAAAAATAAAAATTGAAGAATGGGTGGATACAAAAAGCGAAAGTCTATAGGTGCAGCATGGTTTTGTGAAAGGTAGAACTTGTCTCAGTAATTGATTTACATTTTATAAAGTGACAGCAGAATTGTATCAAGGAAATGATTACACCATGATACTGCTGGACTTTATAAAGGCATTTGGGAATCAGCTAAAAAAAATCAGCTAATGCTTTTTAGTCCCACATATAGAGAGTAGGCGAGGCCATTTAGCCCTATCTAACTTTTGCAGACTGAGTGGACAGTTCAATCTCCACTGGCAGCCAATCAGAGATAACTGGCAAAAGGCCATCACTAATTAAGCAGCACACAGTGAAGAGAGGCGGCTGAACAAGTGCTGCCATCTCGTGGTCCCTAACACTTGTATTGAATGTCTGAAATAATGTGAGTTGTACGTCAATTTTCTTGAGTTTACAGGATGAAAAATCAGAGTTTCCAGGAGAAAAAAACCTGCTTGCCCATGCCAGAGATCGACTAACTCGGGAATCGGTCAAAAAGAGGTTGAGAAAAATTTCTTCTGGTCGCCGACTAGATTCGAAACCAAAATGTCTTCCTAGTTATGGATAAGTGCTGTGGTGTGCAAATGCCACATCCACTGTGCTACACAGGCTCTCATTTGAGAATATGCCATGGAAAACTATTACATAATTTGAAGCAAATGGGAATGGATATGAGCTTGTGGCATGCCATGGATGGGGCCGTTGATATACAGACTGAGAATGGTATATAGGAGTGGAATTTAGGTAAATGAGGGTGACTAGTGGAGTACTCAGGGCTCTGTACTAGCAAATTTGTACTAAAACTCTTTAATTTGTGTATTAATAATATAGTAGAAGATTTGGGGTGGGGAGTTATCTGTTTGGTGAGAATACAAACCTGATGCAGATATATTACAGGATGATTTAAATAAATTAGCAGTGTAGGCCAATGATAACTGTTGTCAATTCAATGTAAAATGGGAGGTAAGGCCCTTCAGGTTGAAAATATTACATTTTGCATCATGGAAATAATAGCAGTTTACAGGAAATTGATGAGGCTAGGGATCTGGGGATGACAGTGTATAGAGATTTGATATTCAGAACACATATTACAATAGTTGACAGAATAGCTCATAGGATTACTCGGATGCTGAAGAGCTACTAAAGGGACTAAAAATTAGAAAGAATTTCAATACATTGGGAGAACAGGGGAAAAAAGGGATCATGTTCTTAAGGTGTTTAAAAGTATGATTAGTAACGACGTACAGATTGGGTTCTTTAGTTAGAGTGGTAAATGAGCAAATGGTTTGCCAGAGGTGATTGTGAGCACCCGAAGTGAAAAGGTTTAAGATATATGACATGAATTATATCAATGATTAGAGTGTCTGACCAGTAGAGTCATGTTTCAATACACGGGGAGAAGAGGGGGGGAAAAGCGATCATGTTCTTAAGATGTTTAAAAGTATGATTAGTAAGGATGTACAGACTAGGTTCTTTACTTAGAGTGTGGTAAATGAGCAAACGGTTTGCCAGAGATGATTGTGAGCACCCCAAGTGAAAAGGTTTAAGATAAGATATTATTATTATAATTACACCTATTTTGCCTTCTTCAGTTTAGGAGTGCCCCTGTTTAAATGTCATTGGCTATTTACTCATGGATTCTTAGGGCATTGTGAGTGTAAATGTACCAAAAAGTATATGTAGCATAAGGAATAGAAATTTACACATACCTTTTTCTGGGTGTTGTGGCTTTTCCTCTTTCTGCAATGTCGAAAAACTATTGAGTGGAGGGGGGTAGGGAATTTGGTAGAATTAAGTTAAAAAAACCCGGGTTTTTTTCCATAATATATATAAGCATATATTATATTATATAGGGTGGGGAAAAGGTGAAAGGGTTGATTTTTTAAAATAGGGAGGGGGAAAGGTGGTTGATGGGGTGCGGTCCGTTTCGACTATTCGTGGTCATCATCTGAACACATTGGGAAAGTGGATGCTATGTCAGGTCAGGTAGGTGCTTCTGCTTTTGAAGTGTTTGTGTTGTCGCCTATTGGTCAGGGTTGTGACCTCAATTTCATGTTGTGAAGCTTCCAAACCTCGGAGATTATGTAGGGCCTGTGTACATTGATAGAGTTCGCGTCACACTTTATAGCTATTGTTTCCGATATTCTGAGCATTGTTTCATTGTCTTGTCTGCCTACTATGATGGCCTTGTCTATCTGCGGGGTGTGTTTTTGTTCAAGAGCATGAACAGCTATTTCCGTTTTTCCTGAGTTTTGTATTCGATTTTTCTCTTTGATGTTACGTTTTTTAGTGTTTAAATGTTCTGGAATAGGGATGTTACACTCACGGAAGTGTTCTTGTAGTCTTGCCCATAAAGACCTGATGGTGGAACCTGTGTAGGTGATGTCACAGTCTTTTTGGCAGGGAAATTTATAGACTACATTGTGCTGTTCAAATATTTCTTTCTGTGTGTGAGGTTTGGTGGATTTCAGCAGGTTTGCCAGTTTTTGGTGAACCAGTTTGTAGTCAGTATGTTTGAAGATGTATTTATAGGCTTTGTATGTGTTTTGGGTGTATGGTAGTTTGATAATTTTTTTGTGTAGGGAAGTTCGTTTTCATACTTGGGTTGTTTTGGCGCTTTTTTTTGCCGTCTTGTTTGCATAGTTAATCAGTTGTGTAGGATAGTTGCGATTTAAGATCTGTGTTAGTTTTTTATTTCTGCATTTAGACTATTTTGATTGGTTGAAAATTTGTAAGCATTTATGAATTGTGATAAGATGACAGATTGTTTAACAGAATATGGATGGTATGAGTGAAAATGGAGGTAGTTTCCGATGTGTAAGGGTTTGTGGTATATTTTCGTGGCTATTTTGTTGTGTGTTCTGGTTAATGTCAAGTTTAAGAAATTGATGGATTTGTTCTGTTCGGTTTCTGAGGTGAATTTTAATCTGTTGCTGTTTAGGGATGTTTTTAAGGTGGTGATGTGTGTGGGACTACCAATGCACAGAATATCATCTACATATCTGCCATAAAAGGTGATGCTGGGGGGGGGGAAGGGTGGAGTAGGAGTGATTCTATATGTGCCAGGAATAATTCCGCTAGTTGTCCACTTATGTTTTGGCCCATGGGGAGTCTCAAGATGTGCATGTACATGTTGTTGTTGAACTTGAAGTTTGCCGAGATGATTAGTTTTATTAAGTTAATGTCAATGAGCGTTAGTTTAGTAAGAGAGTGTAGGGCGTGGTCTTCTGTGAGTAGTGTGTGTACAATGTCTAAAGTTCTGGGGACGTCCATGTTAGTGTATAAAGAGGCTGCATCCAAAGAAGTGAGAATGTCTTCTTGGGATAGGGTTAGGTTTTTAATTTTTTGAAAAGGTCGTCCATGTTTTTAATCATAAAGTTAGACGTTGTAGTTAATGGTTTAATGGTTAAACCCAAGTACGAAAACGAACTTCCCTACACAAAAAATTATCAAACTACCATACACCCAAAACACATACAAAGCTTATAAATACATCTTCAAACATACTGACTACAAACCTGGTATTCACCACAAACCAAAAACTGGCAAACCTCCTAAAATCCACCAAACCTCACACACAGAAAGAAATATTTGAACAGCACAATGTAGTTTATAAATTTCACTGCCAAAAAGACTGTGACATCACCTACACAGGTTCCAGCATCAGGTCTTTATGGGCAAGACTACAAGAACACTTCTGTGACTGTAACATCCCTATTCCAGAACATTTAAACACTAAAAAACGTAACATCAAAAAGAAAAATCGAATACAAAGCACAGAAAAATGGAAATAGCTGTTCACGCACTTGAACAAAAACACACCCCGCAGATAGACAAGACAATGAAACAATGCTCAGAATATCGGAAACAATAGCTATAAATTGTGACGTAAACTCTATCAACGTACACACGCCCTACATAATTTCCGAGGTTTGGAAGCTTCACAACATAAAATTGAGGTCACAACCACAACCAATAGGTGACAACACAAACACTTCAAAAGCAGAAGCACCTACCCGACCTGACATAGTATCCACTTTCCCAATGTGTTCAGATGACGACCACGAATAGTTGAAACGGACCGCACCCCATCAACCACCTTTCCCTCTTCCTATTTTAAAAATCAACCCTTTCACCTTTTCCCCACCTTATATAATATAATATATATGTTTATATATTACGTTTTTTTAACTTAATTCTACCAAATTGCCTACCCCCTCTCCACACACACACTCAGTAGTTTTTCGACATTGCAGAAAGAGGAAAAGCCGCAACACCCAGAAAAAGGTATGTGTAAATTTCTATTCCTTATGCTACATATACTTTTTGGTACATTTACACTCACAATGCCCTAAGAATCCATGAGTAAATAGCCAATAACATTTAAACAGGGGCACTCCTAAACTGAAGCAGGCAAAATAGCTGTAATTATAATAGTTTATTAAGAGGGGTAACATGGGAGTTTTCCCAGAAATAATATACTTAAGATATATGTATTATATTAATGATTAGAGTGTGTGAGCCATGGAGGCATGTTTCAAGGCAGTACCCATATTAATAATAACAATAAAAACAAGGAGGGGGGAAAAATATCGTCTGTTGTTAATCCTAGTGCCTGGATGCCATCCATTATGAAATGATAAAACATCTATGTGTGTTCTCTAATTATATTACATGGGAAGTTTCCAGATTTTTGACATAAGTCAGTTGCCATCACTATTCCAAAACTAGGAAAGAATCCAAAACAAGCAAACAATTATGTGACCTTCATATGATATAAGAGAAAATGGTTGACGACAGACTTCTCAGTTATTTAGAAAGCAACAATATTCTCTCCAGTAGCCAATGTGGCTTTTGTATACATCATTTGACTTTGGATTATTAGTCTATTTAAATACTTGTATAAGAGACACATTCTACAAAAAAGAACATCTGATTTCAATATTCTTTGACATGGGAAAAGGTTAATGGATAATGCATATCAAGAGACCTCATAACCTACATCTCAGAGGATAATTTCCTGCATTTATTAAAAAATGAGATTTACGATGGTCATATCACAAAGAACAGGGGTGTTCCCCAAGTCTCTCTCTTAAATGTGGCACTTTCATGCTATCAATTTTAACTCAATCACTAAACAGCTTCATCAATCTCTAGGCAATGCTTTATATGTTGATCATGTTTACAATTTACTGTCACTATTGTAGCATGAGAATAGTGCATTTTCAGAGGTATATACAATATATTTCTGCTGAAAACCTGACTTCATTAATTAGAGCACAAGAAAAGACATGTTTTCAGCAGAAATAAATTCTGTATACCTCTGCCAAATATGTACTATTCACAGTCTTACAGAAAACTTACATTATTTTCCACAAGTTTGTAAAGTTAGAGAAAAGCAAAAGCATTGAATCTCCTTTGCACTCTAACCTCTACAGAATGAGGTGCCACTTAATCTTGAGTGTGTCTTTAATGTGTTATTAAACAAAGCTGGATTATACATCTGAAGTCTATGGTTTAGTGAGGAAAAGTAAGCTGCAATTGTTGGATCCAATCTATCATTAGGGTATATAGATAGCTACTGGTGCGTTTTGCACATGCCCACTCAAAGCCATTGTGATGAAGAAAATGAATTAACTTAATCACTTAGATGAAAATAGTTGTCTCTTAATGATGCTCCTAATATAGTCACTTCAAAAACATCCTATGTGGACTAGATTGGGGATGGTTGGGGCTCAATATCACTCCAGCTGCCATACATTCTTTTCATATTCACGTTAAAGAAGCTGTGGTAGTAATTGGCATGAACATAGACATTACCTACACCAAGTATAACAGCATTAATCCAAGGCAGGTTTGCACTCCATCTGTCACTTCCAACCACAAGTCTCATAAACCATAATATGCATAACTTCATATGTTTAATGTACACAGAGCAGCAGACCAATTACTTGTCCATCCATACTGATGGTTCAAGACCAGTAATTTCTATTGGTTGTGCTGCTGTGTTTCATGATTTTATAAAGCAAAGTAGCATGCCATTCAGCTTCCACTTGTACATAGAAAGCCACTACCAAATTTACAGGCCCTTTGAGTTCTTTATAGCCTGTTTCCGATCCTATGCATAATCCACATCCAACACTTTGCAACATATGAATGCTGTACAAAAACAAAATGAAGATCCCTTAATTATGATGCTGTTATGTTTGATTCCCAGCCACAGTAGAATTTTAAAAAATGAGACTGCAGGCACAGCTGGTAGTTCAGCTCATAGTTTTCCATATCTGTTTGGCAGGTCCCTACATACAATTACAGATAACTTATAAGTTCAAAGCCCATCATGACAGGAACAGTGACATATGGCATGGTATTAAGCTTGAAATTTAGCATTAGCAGTCTAGTCAATGTAGAAAGAGAAGAAAGGAAGTTGTTCATGCTAGGCTCTGTATAGATCACACTCATCTTACACATTAGTTACTGAAGGCTGAAGGAAAAGTATCCAGATTATCATTGGTGCAGTCTCATCCACTAACATCAGAGCCCAACAGGAATGTTGGCTTGACCTGCTTGGGGACAGACGAAAATTTGCCACCATAAATTTCTTGAATAATATCAGAAGCTATGAAAACGATCACATCTCCCTAAAAACTCTGTGCACATTGGAATCAAAAATGCAGACTTCACAGATCATCAATTTTACAATATGACACTAACATCAAGGAAATAGGTCTTGATTAGCCCACATAAACCAAAAACCTGTATTTTCCAGTCATTTACCTCCAAATGCTTCCATAAATCTAAGACGTGGTTCACGAAGGATGATATAATAACCGGAATTCAAGTGGCAGGGTACAGCATTTTTCGGCAGGATAGGAAAGGAAAACGTGGTGGTGGCGTACTGCTTATGATAAGTGATCACTTATTTTCTCTTAGAGTAGAGGCTTTGTAAGGCAGTAACACCAATGGTTTTGAAAGCATATGATGTGAGGTAGAACTGGCCAAGACAGGATATGTATTGGGGGTGTTGCTACAAATCAAGGAGCACAGAAGGTGGGGACCAGAAGATGTTTAGATAGTTGAGCTTGGCAAGTGCAAAAAGAATAATTGTTATGGTGATTTTAACTACAGCAGTATAAATTGGGAAGAGGAAGATGCATGTAGCAATAAGGGAATGGAATTTCTGGAGTTCTTGAGGGACAAATGTCTTAGGCAACAAGTAATGGAGGGAACAAGAAGTTCAAGAGTTTTGCATTTGGTCATAGCATCAGAAGATGAATAGACATGCAGGAGTATCAAAGAGATGGGAATATATGGGGAATGATAAGGCAGGTGATTACAATAGTCTTAGACATCAACTTGGGGAAGTTTCATGGAGGAAGGAATTGGAAGGCCAGGATATCATTAGTGCTTGGGAAATTGTGAACGAATATTTGTTAGCAGCAATAATAAGCTGTATTCCAAAAGTGAAGAAGAGGACACAAAGTGGTCTAAAGTGGATGACAAACAATATCAGACAGGAAATGCAGGTGAAAAAGAGATTATGGAAGAGATGAGGAGAGGGGTGGGGAGCAGATGCAGGAAGAATGACTCAGGTCAGGAGAGTGACTAGTATGGTGAGGAAGGCAAAAGTGGAATATGAGAAGAGATTGGCACAAAGTTCCAAAGAAAATCCTAAGGAATTTTTTATCTATGTGGCCAGTAGGTGGAGAAACGATTGTGGAAGAATGACATTGCAGGATAAAAATGGGAATAGAGTGACTGATGCAGAGGACATGGAGTTGTTCAATGAGCACTTTATTGGAGTACTTCATACTCAGTACTCTGGATACCAATAAAGCTGTTGGACTGGATGGTATTTCACCACGAGTTTCGAGAGAATGTGCTAAACAACTGACAGTACCGCTGATCTGACTTTTCAATAAAAGTCTGGCTGAAGGAAAGGTACCCAGGGAATGGAAGGAAGGTAAGATAGTGCTGCTGCAAAAGGCAGTAGCAGACTGGAAGTGTCTAATTATAGGCCTGTTTGTGTGTCATCAGTAGTTGTTAAGGTCTTGGAGAAATTAGTGAGGGACTATATACTACAGTGTTGGGCAGATGAAGGTAATGTTATCTGTGAGAATCAACATGGATTTGTTAAGGGGTGCTCTTGCTTTAGTAATATGATTGTCTTTTATAATAAAGTGACAAGAACAGTTGATGAGGGAAAGGCATTTTTTTGGATTTTGCAAAGATGTTTGACAGGGTGATACGCTGATATTTAAGTTGCAGCACATGGGTTTAAATGTCAGGTTAGTCAAATGGATACAGGATTGGCTGACTGATAGGTATCAGAGAATCGTGTATGATGGGAGCAATATCAAGGAAGTAGAAGTTACAAGTAGGGTTCCACAGGGCTCACCGCTGGGTCCTGTATTGTTCAATCTTTATATCAATGATATTTTCAATGGATTGCAAGGGCACATTCAGTTCTTTGCAAATGATGTGAAGCGAGGAAGGGTTATCAGTAATAGTGCAGATGTGGCAGCCCTGCAAGAAGACATGAATAAACTAGAGAGAGATGGGCAAATAAATTTGGGTGTTGGTTCAATGCAGCAAAATGTAAAGTCTTGAGGTTTGGGATCCATCGATGGGAGGATGCTTCCTCAATTGGAGGAGCTGTACTGGAGGAAGTAGTGGAGACAAGAGATCTGGGGATGATGATTGATAGAAAACTGAAATTCAGGGAGCATACTACAAAGGTGGTGAGGGTAACTCAGAGGATGTCTGCAATACTGAGAAGGATGCTGACCTGCAGAGATAAAAGAGTTATCATTCCTTTATATAAGACCCTGATCAGACCACACTTAGACTACTGTTCTCACATTTAGTCCCCAGGATTTGAAGGGGATAAATTGACTGTGGAAAGGGTACAGAGGCAGATAAAAATTGGATGACCAGCAAGTTAAAGTCAGTGAAATTGCTGAGCCTATAGGCATTTCAAAAGAGCATGTAAGATATATTTTACATGATGAATTGTAAATGAAAAATGCTTTGTGCAAGATAGGTGCAATACTTGCTCATAGCAGATCAAAAACGCATTGATTAGCATGAAAATTTCTGGACAGTGCTTGGAACGTTTTAACAAGAAGAAAATTGATTTTTTGTGTGTCGATTTATTACTATGGAAGAGACTTGAATTCACTATTACACACCAGAATCCAAACAAAAGTCAAAACATTCGACAGAAGTTGGTTGTTCAGCACCAAAGATAAAGTCGGTTCCATCAGCAGGAAAGGTCATGGCATCGGTGTATTGAGATGCTAAAGGCATTATGTTTATTAATTATCTTGAAATGGGTAAAACAATAACTGGGGAATATTGTTCCACTCTCTTAACCAGATTAGATGAAAAAAATTGTGAGAAAAGATCCAGTTGATTAATCAAAAAATAATCTTCCATCAGAACAATACACCTACCCACAAAGGTGTTTTGGCAATGGGAAAATTAAGGGATCTTCATTATGAATTGTTGGGACATCCACCCTATTCCCCAGATTTGGTTCTGCCTGACTTCTGTCTCTTCCCAAAACTAAAACTCTTCCTCATTGGTCAGCATTTTCTTCAAATGAAGAGGTGATTGCAGCTGTAGTGGGGTATTTTGCAGATCTTACTGAGAACCACTAGAGGGATGTGATAATGGCACTGGTATAAACATATTAGTCTTAAGGGAGATTATGTTGAAAAATAAAAATAATTTTGAACTCATAAATTCGTTTTTTTCATTGGCCAAGAACTTTTCAGACCATCCTTGTAACACATCAATTGCATTCAGAAAAAGATTCATTGGAAGTAAAATATTTCTGGGCAGAATTTAGTGAACATTCAAGTTAAATTGTAGAAATAGACAATAGATTAAGCAAAGCTGGTATTATGGGTAATGCAGCTGAATAAATTTATATGGAATAAGATAAATCAGCCAAAACATTAACCCAGCAGTATAGTGTTCAAAGCAATTTTAAACTATGGATCTGACAGTTTTGTTAAAAATAAAGCACTTATAAAACAAATAATATAAAGATAGATATGGGGATTCTCAGAAAAATTGGGAGGAGGATGAAGAGATATCGTCAATGGCAGCTTGTTTTGCTTTTCTTCTTTTTAATATTTTTATTCTGTCTTCATTTTTAATAACTTCATATTAAAAATGTAGATATCAGAAAGGAACTCAATATTATTAACATTCAAGAATATGTAAGCAGGGATAATCTAAATTTACAAGCGTAGATTATAACTACTTAATACCAAGATAGAGACAAAGCCCTTTTGTTGGAAAGACCTGGGATCGATTCCCATCTATGATTTGAGGAACCTTTATCTGGTCTCTTTCAACTAAAGATGAGTTAGCTGGTCTCACAGAGACAGAGGTGAGGTTTTTTGACCAAAAAATTAAGTTTTTCTTCTCTCAGAACAGGTGAAACTACCCCTTGAACACACACACAAAAACGCAGAGATTAATGTATATACCTAATTCCTCACTAGGATAGAACTGCATACAAATAAATAATGCTAAGATGGAAGGAAAGAGACCCACAGGAAGACCAAGGTATCGATGGATTGATTCAGACAGAAATGCCTTAGAAGCACAAAATGTTAGATATGACAATATTGGTTACTGACAAGTACTAGACTAATTTAAAGGAAAATTGTGGATAGGATTTTTTAATAATAATAATAAAAAAAAACTTAATCAGTTGCTGTTATCATAGTAGCCTGAACACCATTATTTTATGATTGATAGCAATGTTTCCTCACTGATTTAGGACACAAGATACAAATAATTTGAAATCGTTTAACAAAATTTGAAAATGTTGAGCAGCTATCAGAGGTTAAATGTAGACTGAAATATACAAAGATCACTGAAGAGAAGCATGTTTGAGAACAAGAACCAAACCTTGGAGATTTATTGGAAAATCCTGAAGAAAACATTGATTCAGCCAGAGAGGCATATGTTGGGGTTGTCTTATGAGGAAGAAAAATCAGAATTCCATTGGGACTCCAGAATTTAAAAAGGCACTCAAGGAAAAGAAGAAAGCATATGGAAGTTCTTGTTAAGCAAGTCAAGCTTATACACTTAGAGAATACAGAAAAACGTCTGTGCAAAGTGGGGGGAGAGTTGGTAAGAGACGGGTCATTAATAAGTCTAATTGCTCTCCTCGGTATTCAGTCAGGAATTTTCAGAAAGCTTTTAGGACCCACCCCATATGTGGGAGCAATAATGGCTACATATTTAATAGCTGGGTGGATTTGTGATTTGTATAATGTTAACAGCTGTTCAGGGGTGAAGTAACATATTGAGCAAAAGAGAAATCCTAGATTTTTTGAAGCTGACAATAAAATGGTTATTATTATTATTGCGGGCAACTCCAAGGAGTCGAGAGACTCATCGAGCAAGGCCCTAACATCATGTCCAGAACAACTATTCAACATTCACACAGTAACTATCGCACCTCGCCTTGAAATCATTCAAGGTCGTAGCAGCCACAACAGACTCTGGTAGCTTATTACACTCATTCAGCACTCTCCAAGTAAAAAAACCTAGCTTTAACACCCCTGCTAAATACATTCTTGCCCAGCTTCCATGTATGGCCCCTAGTCATACCACCACCAGTCATATTTTCAAAAATATCTTCTGGATCCATCTTATAGAAACCCTTCAGTAATTTGAATGTCTCAATCATAGCACCCCTCCTTCGCCTATCGTCCAATCTCTGCAACAAGCAAATCTTCTACTTATTCTCATAAGGTTCATTCCACAGACCTGCTATCATCTTGATCACTAGTCTCTGGATCCTCTCCACTTCCTCCCCATCACAAAGAAACCCTGGTGCCCATAACTGGGCACAGTAGTCCAGATGGAGTCTTATCAAGGCTCGATACAGAGGAACAACAACTTGTTTGTCTCTGCATGTTAAAGTATTTTTCAGAAGCCAAGTGATTTGATGAGCTGATTTAGCCACTTTTGCAATGTGGGGCCCTAAGCTTCAATTCCCTATCCACCAACACTCCCAAATCCCTGGCCTCATCAATCTCCTGGAGTAAGGTTCCACCAATGTGATATACTGCTGCTATTCTTTTTACCCCAAAATGCATAACCTTACACTTTGGAATATTAAATTGACATCCATTTTCCCTAGCCCAGTCCTCCAAA
This sequence comes from Typopeltis vanoorti, assembly GCF_054136105.1. NCBI lineage: Eukaryota > Metazoa > Arthropoda > Arachnida > Uropygi > Thelyphonidae > Typopeltis > Typopeltis vanoorti. The sequence goes on along the minus strand of NC_143555.1, from coordinate 12,097 downwards.
CTATCCAAATCATCCTGTAAAATTTCGACATCCTGTGCACTCACAATTGCCCTACCCAACTTGTGTCATCAGTACACAAGTGAACACTTCCTCTCAGATCCTTTCCTATATCACTGATGAAAACACTGAAAAGTAGTGGTCCAAGAACAGAGAACTGTGGCACACCACTAGTCACAGAGCATCAAACCCATTACCCTTATCCAGTTCAGACGTCACTGTGTTATAAAACGTGAGAATAGTTACTGAGGCATGATCTACCCTTCACAAAACCATGTTGTCCCCCATACAAATTCCCATTTTCATCTATCCAATTCTGTATTCTTTTCTTGACTAATTTCTCCAAGACCTTGACAACCATTCCTGATATGCTAATCAGGAATCGTTGTCAAGGTCTTGGAGAAATTAGTCAAGAAAAGAATCATCCCCTTGATTCCCAGACCTGAGACTCAAATTAAACAAAATGGTCAAGTGTACTGACAATCTTTAGCCACTTTACGTATGACCGGAGCTGGTATACCATCCAATCCCACAAATGTATTGACAATGAGGTTATGCAATTGACTACTCACCTCCACTTCATTCACCACAATTCCGTATAATCTATTGGTTCATTCATTTCTGCAATGTCAAAACCTGGATGATATATTCTTGCAAAATGCTCACTCAGTAACTCAACTATATCAACTGATTCAGTTACCTCCCTATCATCGGCATTCTTTAAAATCATTCTGCCATATAAATTTTTCTTTTTCTTGCCACTTATCAAAAAAACTGTTTAGGATTCCCTTCAGCCTGCATGACCAATGTTCTTTCATAATCCTTTTTTGCTTTTCTTACCACACTCGTTACCCTTCTGGCCTGTGCTTTATACTGTTCATGTCTTTGCCGGTCAACTTTCTCCTTAAATTCCCTCCATAGTTGTTTCTTTCTTTGCAGCTCAAGCTAAATGGTGTTATTCATCCATTTAACCCCTACTTGATTTATAATTCGGACTCTAGGTATACAGTCAGCCATTGCTTCATGCAAGCACTTCTTAACTGCCTCCCATGCACTATCAACTTCTAGCCCATGCAGTTGTATATGCGTCGGCATGTACAACTGTAAATCAATCTACTGTACAACTGCAACTAACCAATCAAACTCCTAAGCTTGTCATACTTACCAGCCCGATAATTCCACATGTACCCTGTCTTAATTGTAAATTCCACAAGTTTAGCCACCTCCCAAGTCAAGACCCTATGATCACTCTCACAATGTGGTCATATTTGTTACAGCCAAATCCTCAGATGCAATTACTAGGTCAAGCACTCTCTGACACTAGCATTTTCCATTACACGCTGTCACAGATAGTTATCCCTTAATAATCACATAAAATCCAATTCCTTCCTCCCGAATGTCCTCTCCTCACTCCAATCAATGCGACCATAGTTGAAATCTCCCATAATAATTACCCTCCTTCCACTCATTTCTTCCATTTGCTTGTGCATACTATCACCACCATCTATTCTTTCATCTGGTCTATAGCAGCACCCAATTGTATATTTTGTTCTGCTAGCCACAATCTCACACCAAATGGCCTCAAATGTGATCTTTTCTCTATCCTGCAATTCAACTTCTATTCTCCTTGGATGCAGCTCATCAGCTATCATCAACAATACCCCCACCCCCATTTTATTCTCCCTGTCATTCCTGAACAATTATACCCATCACATTCAATCCCACTAGCTATATCATCTACAGTCAGCCATGTTTCACTAATGCCAATAACCTGTGGTCTGGAAGTGCCAACCATGGCGAAAAATTCTTCCTTCTTGTTCCTAATACTCCTAGCATTGGTATACATGAATTTCAGACCCCCATTAGCCCCCATCCCTTCATTGATACTAACTATCCCATTCTGATTTGTTGTCCTTATTCGCTCACGCATATTATACTCATTCATACACTCAACTGCCTCCCTAAGGTCTGCATATCTACTCGTCCCACCTTAATAAATCTAGTTTCCCTGATTCTGCACATCCACTTCATTCAACAACACTTTTTCGAGTCTCCTTACACTGAATCTATTCAAATGCAAGCCATCCATCTTATATAGATCCTTTTGCCCATCGAACTCACTCCATACGTCCACAAATTCCATACCACTCATCATACATAACCCATGCATGAAGTCATTTGCAATTATGGCCCTCTTTTTAAACACTTCACTGTCATACCATGGCAAAAGACTGATTATCCTAACTCTCTCACTCATTTCATTTGCTACCTCAAACAATTCATTCAGGTCCTCTATCATTTCCATTTTATCTCCTTTCAAATCATTCGTACCTGCCACAACAATCATTTCTTTCACTCTTTCCTTTTGCTCTCTAATAGACTCAGTTACGTCCTTGATGGTCGCACCAGGTTGGTAAGATTTTGTCAAATCCTCTACTAACATACTTCATACTATTGAATCTCCATACAGCACTCTCTCCTTCATTTTGTTTACTTTTACACTCATACTCTTATTTTTCCTATCATACTTTTTATTATTGGCTGGTAGACTCAGTAGACTTTTGTTCATATGCTCTAGCTACTGCTTTGCTCTTTGTATCGTTCGGCTCAACAACGCGATCTCACTCATTGCATCTATCTCATCTTTTTTATTTTCTGTTATACCATTAATTTCCTCTGTGGTAATACCATCATTCACACTTTCTACATTTACGCCCTTACAGTTCTCTGGTACAACCTCGCCATTTCTTGTCATATCACTATTTTCTTCATTCTGAACTTTGACAAAAATATCACACTCACGACCTGAAATACACTTTAATTCCTCATTTTCCTTACATTTTCTACACACATTCACCCCATTATCTAACCATACTTCCACTGCACTTCGCAAAGCACACATTTTGCAGATAGTACACTGAATAATCTCCTTTATATTACAGTTATTGAATAAAGATGGTGAACCATTATTACTAGCCGTCATTTTCCTTCTTACGGGTGCCATACTCACTGCTATCATATTTTATCAAATTAATAATTTAAACACCAAAAATTACACAAACAGACACACTAAGATACCAAAGCAAACAAAACTATGTAATATTCAAGTAAATTTGTGTATGATAACTTAAAATAACACTTATTTATCAGGAGCTCTCAACAACCACTACAGACTATGAATCCCCCCCTAGCGGCCAATCCCATGGTTGTGATGTGTTTATGACAGAGAGGTTTCTTGTGAGGATAATTCCAAGAAGAGAGATCTCAAACTGTCTCAAAATTTGGGTATCGTCAAAAAGAATACTGAGAAAAAATGTTTCTTTTTTATGGGAAAGAGGACAGAACTGAATTTTATTAGCATTGAAATTGCTGAGGTTATCCGAACCCCATTGTAGTATGGCTTGGAGATCGGAATTGAGGGTGGGTGGTGGTTGATATTCTGTAGGTTGAGGTGAGTTGTGTAAGGTAAGGTTTATCAAATGAAAGTGAAGAGTGTAGTGTGCTGTCATCTGCAAAACTGTGTATTAGGTTGGAGTTCAATTGAAGTAGATCATTGATATATAGCAAGAAGAGGATTGTGAGAGGATAGAACCTTGTGGAACCCCAGCATTAATTGAATGGTGAGAGAATAGGGTGCCATCCACCATCACACACACACACACAGTGTGCTTCCAGACATTCTAAGATGATGGCCTTGTCGATTTGCAGGGTATGTTTCTGTTCAAGGGCATGGACTGCTATTTCAGTTTTTACTGTGCTTTGTATCCTGTTTTTCTTTTTGTTGTTTTTTATTGTTTAAATGTTCTCTTTAGGAAATAAGAACCTAACCTAACCATACCACCAGAGATCAGCTCTGCTAACTCAGAGCTTTCCTAATATCCTCATTTTAATATGATATTGCCATTGATGGCATCTGTTCAAATGGCTAATCTTTCTCAGGATTCTCATATCTGTTGTCTCCAGTCTTTGGTCAAGTGTTTTACTTCAAATCAAGCTTTCATATTCATGAGTTAAAATTGGGTAGAACACTGCTTTGTATACACCTAATTCAGTGTTGTGACTAATTTCTCCTATTCTATATAAATTTATTCAGTTGACTTCCTTCCATACCAGCTTAGTTGATTCCGTTTTCTACGAGCGGGTGTTCAAGAAAGACCAAACTTTTTAAACAGCATGCCAACCAGCAGAGTGCACTGCGGCTACTGACCACACCTAGCAGCAGGTTTTGACAACAGACAATGACCATTTAGAGAGAGTATGTGATGTGATTCATGGAAATAGTCGTTTAACAGTCTGATAAGTTCCTGAAAAAGTGGGCATCAGCATAGGATCATGCCATCAAATTTTGATGGAAAAACTTCAGATGCGCCTCATCGGTGAAAAATTCTGGACACGTTTGTTGACTGAGGATCAGAAAGAGAATTATGCTGAAACCAGTAAGGAAATGCTTGCCAATGCACATGGCAGTGACTTTCTTTAGAACATCATAACAGGAAGTGAGACATGGGAATATTCTGATGTTGAAACCAAGCTGCAATCATCAGAGTAGGTGGAGAATGGATCCTGTTGACCAAAATAAAGCACGGATGAGTCAGTCAAAGATCAAGGTGATGTTGGGTTAACTCATAGGAAATGCATTGTCCATTATGTGTTTGAATTATGTGGTAAGGAGGTAAACAAGGAGTTGTGCCAGGAAGTTTTAGAACGTTTGAGAGATGCTGTGCACAGGAAGAGGTCTGAAATGTGAGAAAACCAGGCTTGGATTTTGCTCGACAACAATGTTCCAGCTCAGGAATTGCTCCTCATCTGGAGTTATATGGCAAAACATTAGCCCCAGCAGACTTTTTCTGGTTTCCAAAACTTAAAACCGTTTTGAAAGGACGTCATTTCCAAACCATAGTGGTTTCGGGATATACGATAAGAGAACTGCACACCTTCACAGAAAGTGCATTGCACCAATGGAATAAACATTGGGAATGATGTATCACAGTAGAGGGGGATACTTTGAAGGGCACAGACATTACCATTTTGTAAAATGAGCAAAAAAAAAAGTCTTTATAAAAAAAGTTTGGGCTTTTTTGGAACATACCTTATATTTCCATACTTAATTTATCATCTTCAATAAAAATCGTGCCTAAGTATGTTTTTCTTGTTCTATAGCTTCTCCATTCACAACAAAGTTAATAGTTTAAATGCTTCTGCCTATTTTCATTGTCTTTGTCTTATTATTGCTGACTTTCATTCCAAATCTATTACAACAGTTATTCAATTTAGTTGGAGAATCTTGCAGACTTGTAGCAGATTTATTGAGAAGTATAACATCATCTGCATAAAGCGAAGAGCTGAAATTAACATCTCCAATTTTGATAACAGGTTTAATACCACTTTCCTTCATAATGTAATCCATGTAGATAATGAATAACAGAGGGGATAATGTAGATCATTGTCTGACACCAGACTTAATATTATCGCATCTTGCTTTACTTCCCTCATTTCTGACTGGTGACTTTCAGCTCAAATAAAGTTTAAGTAATGCTTGATGTAATGCCCAACTGAGACCTTACAACTGTAGCGTTTTGAATAGCTTTTCTGTTGGCACCTTATCATATGACTTTTCCATATATACAAAACTACAGATATTTGTTACATTCCCATAATTTCTGAATTATTTGTTATTTAAAAATCTTGAGAGCTTCTATTTGGCATGAATCCCACTTGTTTTTCACCAAGCTTTTCTTCCACAATCCTCAACTGTTTCTCAAGTATAATTGCATAAACCTTACAGGGAACACTCAGTAGAGAAACACCTCTGTAATTCTCACATTCAGTTTTATTTCCCCATTTAAATATAGGTACTATGAGAGCTCTACTCCAATCATCTGGAATTTGTACCTCTGTTCAGGCTTTCTGAACTATGTAGTGCAGCCACTGTAAGAATTTTATACCTTGATACTTGAGCATTTCTGGTTGAATATCATCTACTCCAACTGTCCTTCCACATTTCAGGCTTTTGATTGCTTTTTTCTACTTCATGTATGGATATGTATACCTGATTGCATATGTGTTTAGTGTTTTTTACAACTGTGCTGTCACTGATTGTTTGGTCAAGGAATTGTTTGAATTCCTCCAAACATTAAGTATATATTTTTCACAAATGCTCCTGTCACCTTTAATTCCTTTTACAGCACTCTTTCTGTCATTTCTGAAACTTTTTTAACAGCCTCCATATTACTTTGTCATCTACTTGATATATTTTCTATGTTCTTAGCAAAGCCCTCCCATGACTTTTGTTTAGCTAGTTTTAGAGTTAGCTTTCTACATTAGTCTGTATTCTCTAAGAGCACAAGCTGATTTATTAGCAGGAACTTTTAACATGCTTTGTTATTTTCCTTCAATGCCTCTTGCTTTCTGTGTCCACCATGGAGTTCTCATTTTTCTGTCTTTGCACAACAACCTCACCACATGCTTCTCTGGGCTGGATCAATGAATGTTTTCTTCAGGATTTGCCACTGAACTTCCCAGGTTTGTTTCCTTTTCTCCAACTCTTTCATTTTTTCTTGAATAATATTTGTGTATTTTTGTCTACCTTTTATAAATCTGATTTCCAATAATGTGAGAAGAATTTGATATAGCACTGTCTGAAATAAGTAAGGGAAAAAGTCCAGGTTTAGACAATATTCCTATAGAACTGCTACAAAATCTAGGTGATGAGACAAAAACCTTACTCTATCGATTAATAGCCCATATCTATGATAGAGGAGAAATACCAAAGGAGTTTATGAAATCAACCATAATACCAATACCAAAAAAATAATAATGCAAACAAATACAGCCAATTTAGAACAATAGCTTTAATCCTACATGTTAGCAAAATTCTGCTAAAAATTATTCAAAATAGAATTTATTCAAAAATAGATTGTCTATTGGATGAAAACCAATTTGGATTCAGAAAGAATAAAGGAACAAGAGAGGCAATACTCTGTTTAAGAACAATAATAGAGAGATTAGACCTTAGCCAAAATACTTACATTTGCTTCCTTGATTTAGAGAAAGCGTTTGATAAAGAAAACCAGCAAATACTCCTAAACTGTATAACTAAAATTGGCATAGATTTGAGGGATAGGAAAATAATTTTTCAAATTTAAAAAATCAAAATGGACAGATTAAAATCAATGATAAGGAGAAAATAATATATATCAGGAGTGGAGTAAGACAAGGATGTATACTTTCACCACTTTTATTTAATTTATATATTGAAAAGGCCATTCAGGAAACTAGAGATAAAATAAATAGTGGCATAAAGATAAATGGTGAGCAAGTCATGTGTATAAGATTTGCTGATGACATAGCCCTTATAGCAGAAAACAGAAGAACGTTAAAAGCAATGCTAGAATTACTAAATAATAACCTTGAAAAATATAAAATGAAAATCGACACAGATAAGACTAAAATAATTGTTACGGGCAAAATCCCTATCAATAGAGCATATAGACATCAACGGGGAACAAATGAAACAAGTGAAAAGCTTTAAATATTTAGGTAGCCTAATAACAGAAGATGGCAGAACAAGAGAAGACATAAGATCAAGAATAAACAACGCAAAAGCCCAATTCTCTAAGATGAAAAGCATTTTAACAGGAAACCTCCACCTACAATTGAAAAAAAAATTAATAGACATTGATATGGAGCATTGCACTGTATGAATGTGAAACCTGGATTCTAGCAGAGAAGATGTAAGAAGATTGGAGGCTTTTGAAATGTGGTGCTGGCGTCGCATGAACAAAATAAAATGGACAGAAAAAAATCAAACCAACAAGTCCTGAGAGAGATAAATGAAAGAAGAACTCTAATAAAATCGATCAAAATTAGAAGGGATAGGTGGTTTGGACATATACTTCGACATAATGAACTTGTGAAAAGAATAACTGAAGTCAAAATAGAGGGGAAAAGAAGAAGAGGCAGACCAAGGAAAAGCTTTCTTCACCAAGTCAAAGACAGCAGGGGTTTGATGAGTTACCAGGAAGTTAAGAAGAAAGCCAATGACAGAGCGGAATTGAGGAAATTGCTGCTCATCTACCATATACAAACTATATAAAACGTTGGCATCCCTTATCCACTCTACCAAAGACCAACCACTTCCCTAGACCTACCTGGTGTATAACAGGTCCCTTGCAGCTGCAAATTGTCCTACTTTGGCCAAACAGGCAGGACAACACAAAGACAACATCCGGTTCCACCAGTACAGCCACTCAGGGCTAGCAGACCATGCCTTAGATATCCACCATAGAATTCGTTGGAAGAAAATTAAAATAATACATTGCAGCAAGTTTAAATACGAGAGATTATTCAAGGAATCATCAGCAGCTCCAAACCTCAACAAATTTGGGTGCATGAAACTACCCCAAATTTGGGAGACTTACATTATGAGAACTTCAGCCCAACGGCCAAGACAACCAAATTAATCCACCAGAGGGCACCATTAGGACTTTAGGAACAATATTAGTTTCTTGCTTTCTTCCTCATTTGCTTTGTAAGTGCCTGCATGCCCATACCATATTTTTAGGTTCCTGAAGATGGCAACGTGACATTGCCGAAATATAGAAGTTATTCATTAAATTTGCCTTTAATTAATATCTTTATATGCGTTGTTAATTCCATAAGCTAATTACCAGTTATGTATGACCAATGTATAAGCTTTGCTACTAGAAAAAAGAAGCAGGTGGTCTGAAATAATAATAAAGACCAAGTGAACCTGAAAACAAGTTTAGGAAAAAATTATGTATAGAGACTAAATGATCAGGGGAACAGTTAATGAAAGTGTAACAAAATCGTGTTTCACTTTTACAAAATTTCTCAATATTAGTCATACCATCCAGAATGAAAAAGGCAAGGTAAAACAGCTAATTGTCTTGGTTAGCACAAATGGTTTGAGAGGTGAAAAGTATTCTATGAAGGAGGATGTAAAGGAGTTGTTAGAGACCAAACTGAAGAATGAGAACGTAAAGATTGTGAAATCTCCTGCCATGCAATGATAGAGGTTAATTTAGGAGAGAAATGGTAGTAAATGAATATGCAGATTGTATAGAAGTAGCGATGTAGGATTTGAGGGAAAACTACATTAATAAATGCTTCAAATGCTGAGAAGGGGAATAAGTAACTCGGATGAGAAAACAATAATCAAAGACAAGAAAGAAGCATATAAGCAATGGAGAAGCATAAAATTAGCTGGAAGCGGAAATTAATCAAAATTGCAAAAGAGCTATAGGAAAAAACATACAGGGAAAAGAATAGAGAAATATGGGATCATTTCTTAACAAAATCGAAAGGAGATCTTACAGTGAAGAGATCAAATCTAAATATTTCATGTAGTTTTACAGTATTATATATACTGATTATAAATTTCATTAATGAACATTATCATATAAAAAAACTTAAACTAATCTAAAAATATATGTAGGTGTTCGTGTTTAGTAATGTACTTATATGCTTAGTATTACTGGTGTCACCATGTGGTTAAGTCGTACCAATAGTAATCTGAAAAAAGGTAATTAAGTAGTAAAATTGCTTACTATATGCTGTAATCCTTAGCAATTCACATAGAAATAATGTTGTAATTATATTATTGTATGTTTGTTTATAATAGTGTTTGTATGGCACTTACTGTAGATGTGAGGATTGTAGTTATAGCAACCATTTTGTCCCTTGTTTTGCACTGACTCTTGGTAATAAGTATGCACGACCCTTTTTTTTTACAACAGACGTTGCTGGGTAATAAGAACACTATCAAGCAGGGAAAGAGACCAATAAGCTCTAATAGACTACTGAGTTACATTCTCTAATCTTTAACGACTTTCCAAGCAGAAAATGTGAAGTTAATAATTGAATGACTGCATAACATACCAAGTTTTTTATATGAGGAGCAAGCAAGAGAGAATCAGCAGTAAACTTTCTTTTATTGTAAAAGCATTTTGAATGATCAAATTATTGTATTCCTATTGTCTGAACAATTATTCTTCATGCCTACTTCAGAAAAATGAGAAATATTTAAGGAAACTTGCTATTTGTCAAGCACGGCTTTTTAACTTTGAATATTCTAAGAATTTCAGATAAGGTGGAATGAATGAGTTAAAACAATAAAATAAGTACTGCAAAGTCAAGTGAGACTACATAACGTTTAGCCGAATGGTATGTTCAATTTGTTTTATATAGTGTTTGGTGTGATTTGAATTTAACTGTGAGAATCAGAGAATGAAAGCGTTTTCCTTGAGCATATACTGAGTAATTCTTAGAATGGCCATTTAATTATGTGTGTTATAAGTTAGAATTTAAATTACTGCCTTTAATTCTATAAGGAATGACATAAAAATAATCTTATTATAGACAATTATCTTGTTCAACTTCATATAAGTTGAATAAGATAATTCTCTCTGTCTCTCTCTCTCTATATATATATATGATCTATGGAATAGGTCAAGAAAACTTGCATAATTTACTTTCATAAACGAAGACTAACCCAAAACCTCAATAAGACCGAGGTCAGCTCTTTTCACCTGAACACCAAAAGTGGCAAATAGGAAGCCTTCAGGTCAGCTTTAACAACACAGCACAACACTGCAGATTTCTCTAAATATCTGGGTGTTATCTTCGATAGCACAGTTTCTTTCAAAAGACATCTGGAGAATAAGATCAGAACTGATAATATCATGCAAATACTGTGTGGTTCTGCTGCTACTACACATTACGAAGCTCCAAGTTGGGCCTAGCTACTCGGCAGCAGAACATTGTTCACCAGCATAGCAAAACAGTTCTCATATCAAGAAAATCAACATGAGAACAAATGCAGCAATGAGGACAATAGCCAGTAGAAGGAAGTGGTCTCTTCCACTGGCTTCCAACTTTGAGCAACATTGCACCACAGAACTTGCACAGAGAAGATGCTCTCAAAAAAGAGTACAAAAAATATAAATACCGTCCCCTGTTACCAATACGTGAAGACCTACCACACATCAGTATAAATTGCTTTAAATCCTGATGGCTTTCACTAATACTGACTAAATAGTAAATAGAACTAGTAAATAGCGATTTCAATGTTAATTCAAAATGGCTAAAAACTGGAAAGAAAAATTCCACCATATTTAAACAAGTATGTCCTTCCCAACTAAAATCAGAAAGGGATTGAGCTTATGGATTAGCACTATGTTACCTTCCTTCCATTTCCTGGGCACCTTTCCCATAGTCAGACTTTCATTGAAAAGCCAGGTCAAAGGAGCTGTCAATTCCTTAGCACATTCTATCAAAACTCATGGTGAAATACCATCCAGTCCCACAACTTTACTGACATTCAGAGTACTCAGTATTTGGAACACACACACACACTCCTCCTGCACCTCTAAACCTAGAACCTGCCCTATCCCTCCAGTATTAAAATTTACTCCTCCAAGATGAAATACACCAATAAAGTGTTCATTGAACAATTCCAGTATGTCCTCTGCATCAGTCACTCTATTCCCATTTTTATCCCACAATTTCATTCTTCTACAATCATTTCTCCTCCTACTGGCCACATAGCTTAAAAAATTCCCTAGGATTTTCTTTGGATCTTAGGGCCAATCTCTTCTCATATTCCAGTTTCACCTTCCTTACCATACTAGTAACTCTCCTGGCCTGAGTCTTATATTCTTTACGCATCTGCTCTTCACCTTTCTCCTAATATCTATTCCATAGCCTCTTTTTCACATGCAGCTCCTGTTTAATATTGTCATCCACTTGACACCAAATTGTATCCTCTTCTTCACTCATGAAATACAGCTTACTATTGCTGCTAACAAATATTCCTTCACGATTTCTCAAGCACTAATGATATCCTGGCCTTCCAATTCCTCCCTCCATGAAACTTCCCCAAGTTGATGTCTAAGACTATTTGTAATCACCTGCATTATAATTCCACATATACAGGGTGTTCGGGATAAATTTGACATATTTATAATTAATTATATTTTTCCGTAAGTTACATGTATTAACACACACTTCTCTTCATTTAAAAGTTTGGACCCTTCTTCATTCATATACAAGATGTCAGAAAGGATGGATAGCTGGAACC